>NC_056735.1:1695201264-1695481264 GCF_019279795.1 Protopterus annectens
TGCAAGAAACCCATCTCTTGAAAAAAGATATTGATAAACTAGCCACAAACAAATATACAGTATTGGTTAGTTCAGAGCACACTCAGAAAAAAGAGGAGTGGCTATTTTATGGAATAAAAGTATGCCCATTCCTAAAACCATTAAGTCTTATCAGGATGACAAAGGAATGTTTTGTATGGTTACAATACAAATTAATGGGAAGACTTACACTTTAATTAATGTATATTGGATACCTGGAATTGGTATTAATACAGTGAAACATCATCTTGATAAGATCATATCATTCTCTATAGGAGATATTATTTTAGCTGGTGACTTTAATGGTATACTACATGAAAGTGATACTACCACTATAGGAAAAGAAGAATTACATCTAATGCAAAACATTTAAATGATTTTGCTAATTCTTATCATTTGAATGATATTAATAATCAGATAGATTCAAAATCATTACCATACACCTTTTTTTCTAACAGATACAAAACTTATTCAAAAATAGATAGGGTCTTTATTTCTAACCAGATGGTAACAGATTTAATTAATTCCAAAATCATTTCATGTCCTATATCTGATCATAATTCAATTGTTTTGAATTCATGATAAAAAATACTCATAATGTTCAGATCAAAAGGATACCAGCATACTTAACTCAACTAAAAGACTATAAAGAATATATACTTTCAGAAGTAAAACATTTTTAGACATAAATAATACTCCTGAAGTCTCCATTGTCTATGTTTGGGATGCCTTAAAATCATATCTATATGGACAAAGTATCAGATGGTATAATAATAAAAGGAAATCTTGGGATAAGGAATTGTTAGATATTCAAAGTAAATTAGACTCTTATAAACATAATAATAAAGAAAATATTATGGACAAGAAAGTTATTGAAGAAATAAACAAACTAAATGAGAAATACAAAGAAATTTTAACACATAAAGTTAAAATAACTTTAGAGAAATACAAGTTTTTGTCTTATTCAATAAGCCCCAAATACTTACATAGACTTAAAAATAAAACAAAAGGTTGAATAAACAAAACCATATCAAAGAAATCTTTTCTCTAAGGAAAAGAAGAATGTTTCTAGTATACCAGAAATACTAGATGAATTTAGAAATCACTTTCACAAAATTAACCATAATAACATTAACATGGAACCTAAAGATAAAATAAAGGAGTTTATAACCACAAACATGAATAAAAAGCTTAATAAACAACAGATTAAACTATTGGACAAGAGTATTTCATATACAGAGGTTATTACACAAATAAATAAGCTTAAATCAAACAAAGCACCGGGTAATGATGGTATTATACCAGAGATATATAAAATCCTTTCTAAAAGTACATATTCATTAATACATAAGGTTTTTATTTTGGCCCAAACTGAGTTAATAACCCCCCCATCTTGGCAATATACATTTATTTCACCAATTTTAAAACCTAATAAAGATCCAACTAGATGTACTTCATATCGGCCCATCTCATTACTTAATGTTGATTATAACATGTTTATGAGCATTTTTGCTGATAGATTGAAGACAATCATCCCCGGCATTATAGATATAGATCAGACAGGCTTCATTGTAAATAGAAATACTTTTGATAATATAAGAAGAACTTTAACATTAATTGATTTTGCAAATAGGAAAAAGAAAGATTTAACACTTATTAGTCTTGATATAAGTTCAGCATTTGATTCAGTAAGTTGGGACTATCTGTTTACCTTACTGAAGTGCACAAACTTCTCAGATGCATTTGTAAATCTAATTGAGCATTTATACAAAGGAACTTTGGCTTATATTAAGGTAGGAACATATGTTTCACAAAAAATACCAATTTTTAAAGGTACAAAACAAGGATGTCCACTTTCTCCACTATTATTCACTTTAGTAATGGAGCCTTGGGCTAATTTGATCAGAAACAATACTGACATAGAGGGTTTTGAAATAGATGAAAATATAACATCCAAAATTCAACTTTTTGCAGATGATGTTCTAATTACATCAGCAGGATCTAATTCTTCTATGCAGTCTCTATTTGATAAAATGATGAATTTTAAAAGTATTTCTGGTTTAATATTCAATGAAGAAAAAACTAAAATACTACCTATATATACACGAAAAAATATTCTCATTAGTAATTTTACTAAATATGTACCCAATTCAGGTCAGATAACTTATTTAGGTATAATACTAGCTAAAGATATTAAATCTATTATATATAATAATTATAATACCTGTTTTCTTAATATACAAAACCTTTTTAATACCTGGAATAATATGTTTTTAACTATGGAGGAGAGACTTACAATTATTAAAATGATAATATTCCCCAAGATTTTATACTTAATACAATCAATAATACTTCCACCTACAAAAATAATTATCAAGAAACTGAATACACTAATGTTAAATTTCCTATGGGCACCTAATAGACCTAGGATTGCATTAAAGAAACATACTAATAGCTGGTCTCAACGGGGTATTTCTTTTCCAGACTTTAATTTATATACTATCTCTTCTATTGTAAAAGTTATTACTTTATTAATAGATCAGTCATATGTTGCAAAATGGAAAGATTTTTGGGAGCTAATTAGTATGCACTTCATGAAAATCTCCTTAACGCATAAAAATATGATTGTAAATAACTCCATGTTATGGTTACTAAAGGAATTTTGTACTTCACCTATTACACCTAAACATGTGGTTTGTTACCCATTAAACATTATTATTAGCTATCGTAACTTTATATTCATGCACCCTAAGTATAGGGAATGGAATTTTATTATATTCCCTATAATGTATACTCAGTGTATGCTTTTGTCATCTACTTCTGAAGGAACTCATTTAGCTATAGATAATGATCTAAAGTACTGGTATCAGTTGATATCTGATAATAAAGTTAAAAATCTAGATTTCTTAAAACAAGAATTTGATCTAAGAGAAACTTGCTGGTTAGAGGTTCAGACCTTTAGACAACATCTCATTAATAAAATAGATCTAATGTCTATAACAGTTAAAGAATCTATTCCAACACTGATTGATTACTTGATATTAAATTTACAACATAAAGTTTCTGATAAAGGCAAACTTTCATACATACATAAAATTATCAGACAAGAAACTTTTTACAGTGTAGATTCATACTGGAATTATTTCACTTCTATTAATGGGGACCCACCAAATCAACAAGATAAACAATATATATTGGAATCTGCTTATAGAACTACGTCTTCCATTGTCTAGAGACTTTATACATGGAAATTTTTACATAGATCTTTTTATACACCTTTGATGATGAATAAAATAAATAATAAAGATAATCTATGTAAGAGATGTAATGTAGAAATTAATGCTGACTGGGCTCATATGTTTTATGACTGTATAAAATTGAAAGAATACTGGAAGTCAATTAATGAATTTTTGCAGGCTCTTTTTACAGATAATTTAATTATTTCTAAATCTCTTATATTATTCAACACACCTGTACCTCAAAGTGTTAAAAGGTTAAGCTTCCCTTGTTATGGTCTATTCTAGCAGTGGCTAGGAAAATAATAACCAGAAATTGGATTTCAGATACACCTCCTTCGTTCAATGAATTTAAAAATGTTATGAATATAGTGTGCCATATGGAAATAAACACAATTAGGTCAAGAACAACTAGAAAAACATCTTATTATATTGTATGGGATAATTTACAAAATTTGTTAAAAAAATTCTAATTTCAATAGCATGGTATTTTAGTTTAATTAATTGATCTGATTGTAGTGGATGTCTTTGTAAATACTTTAGTTGTTTTGTTGAATATTATAATAATATCTATTTTTAATTACTTGTATAAAATTGTTATGATATTTCTCTTATATGTTAAAGCAATAAACCTGTTTTGAAAAAAAAAAAGAAGGCCTTTGGCACACCAATACAATGAACCACAATTATAAGTAGAAAAATGACATTTAATTAAAAGTTTAGTGCTTTCATCCCTTAATCAATATTAACGAACCAGAGTCATACATGGAAAAATGACATTTAATTAAAAGTTTAATGTTTTCATCCCTTAATAAATTAAAGAAGGCTTTCATCAGAAAAAAAAAAAAAAAAAAAAAAAAGAATGCACTCACTCGAGGTACTCCTTAAAATGGAGAACATCGACATCTGTGCAGTGACAGAGACCTGGTACAAGGCTCCAGAGAACACCCCTGGATTACCAGGCTATAAGTCATACCACACCTTTCGGCCACCTAACCTGGATTGAAACACTAAAGGTGGAGGCATGTCCATATTCATTAAGGATATCCACACCTCCATGCTAGTTGCTCAGCATAATGCATCCGAGATTATTCAAGTGCATCTAACTTGATACAAATTGTAGCTTGATACAGATCCCTCACCATGCCCCAGTATTCCCACTCCTCATTTCTTGATACACTGGAAAATATTAGGGTACAACCCAACACCCTAATAATGGGTGATTTCAACTACCCCACCATTAACTGGGGAAACTACTCATGTACCAACTCTTTTGCTCAACATTTTCTAGAATTCATAAATTCCAATGCCTTGGATCAACTTATCCACACCCCCACCAGGGGCAGCAATCTCCTAGACCTGGTCATTAACAACATGGGTGACCAGTGTTCCAAACCAGAGGTCAATTCCTTGTTAGTCAGATCCAAACACAAGCTAATCACCCTAGACATCCACATCCCGCCCCCACCCCCATTAGGGAAACCACCATAAAATATTTCTCCAAGGCCAACTTCACTCTTCTTAAGACAGAAGTGGCAAACTTCACAGTACCCATGCAGATAGACAATAGAGGTACAACTGCTGAATCCTACACAAATGCACTTTATAAGCATTTACACGAGTGCATGGATCGTGCTATCCCTAACAGAACCAAGATGCTATCATCCAAAAAAAGGAAGCCAATCTGGTGGTCCCCTGCCATAAACAAACTCTACAACAGAAGAAAGAAACTGTTGCAAAAAAGAGTAAAATCTCATGATTGGAGGAACTCCCTGGTCAGCCTCAGTAAGAAGCTGAGATCCCTCATAAAATCCTCCAAAGCTAGTTACGAAAACAAAATCACCACTGATTCTAAGGACAACCACAAAGCATTCTATAACTATGTCAAGAATCTCAATGGCAACACTCAGATCTGCTCTGAGTTACAGCACAATGGCACTAAATATACAGAACCAACAGATATTGCCAACATCCTGGCAGATAGGTTCAGTGCTAACTTTACCCCCCTCTCACCCCCAAAAGGTCCCATCTCTATAACAGAAGAATGCAAAGTTCCTGTAATCACAGCTGCACAGGTAAAAAACACACTCTCCAAAGCGAAGAACACAGCATCCATGGGACCTGACAACATCCCAGGCTGCATTCTACATGAACTACAGAATGAACTGGCACCCCACCTAAGTACCATGTTCAATCATAGCCTCACCTCAGGCTTTGTGCCCACTGAATGGCGCACAGTGACAGTTATCCCACTCTACAAAGGGGGAGTCACCATGGACCCTGGGAACTACCGCCCCATTAGCCTGACGAGCCTAGTCTGCAAGGCCATGGAACATATCATCATGGAACTTATAAACAAAGACATTGGTAATCTCCAAACTCTGGACCCCACCTAGTTCAGGTTTGTAAAAGGCAGATCATGTCTCCTAAACCTGAAAGTCTTCTTTGAAGCAGTCAGCAAAGCCGTAGATGAGGGTAAGGTGGTTTACACAGCCTATCTAGATATCGCCAAGACTTTTGACACCATCCCCCACTCTGGAATTATAGATAAACTCACTAAACTAGGTATAAATCCCTATGTCACAAGATGGTTTGCCAACTGGCTCACTGACAGAACTCACACTGTGAAAGTAGTAGACTCCAAATCTGACTTCAGACCAGTGACAAGTGGACTACAACAGGGTTCAGTCCTGGGTCCTCTCCTGTTTGGTATCTACTTCTCTGAAGTACAGGCTAACACAGGAGGTCTTTGGTTAACAAGGTTCGCAGATGACTGCAAACTAGAAGCCATAATGGAAACTCCTAACAATGTGGACATCCTACAAAAGGGCCTCACTGAGACAGATGCCTGGTGTCAAAGCCATGGCCTCAAGCTCAATGCCAAAAAGTGCATTGTCATCCCCTTTGGTAAAAACTCTGTACCTATGAACTATCACATAGGCGGTAGTCTACTTAACACCGAAAGTGTGTTAAGTGTGTTAAGAGACCTTGAGACACAGGTGGACAGCAGTCTCTCCTTTGATAATCACATTGCCACATTAGTCAGGAAATACTTCTACGTGGCACACCTCATCACAAAAGGTTTCTCATCCAGGAAAAAAGAGGTCATTGTTCCCCTCTACTCATCACTCATTAGACCCATTATTGAGTACAATGCCCCTTTTGGTATGTACCTCACAAGACATCTACAACAACTGGAAAGGCCGGAGAAATACCTCACAAAGAGGATTACAGGCCTCAAACAGATGCCCTATGCAGACCGTCTCAAAAAACTCCAGCTTTACTCCTTTGCATATCGCCTACTCAGAGGCGATCTCTGCCTAACATAAAAGCTATGTCAAACCCAGAGCTGTTGGACATGCTCCACTTAAAGAAATCCCAGTCCCTCCGAGCTACACATTCTAGTGACCTAAACCTTGTCACCACAATAAACAGAACATGCTGGAGGGAAAGATTCCTGTCCCAGAGACTTCCCATACTCTGGAACAAACTACCTATCTATATCAAACAAAGCTCTTCATTAGCACTCTTCAAGAAAAATCTTGATGATTGGATGGGAAATAGGAAATTCACCCTGGGGATCACTTCTGTGGCTCTGCTCGACATGGGCACAGGAAAATAATTTTCTTGGGTGGCGAAAGCCAGGGTACCTTTTTGATTAGGCTTATATATGCCCTAGGGCCAATAGCCTAGTACCTACCTATGAACCTCTAACAAAGTAGCCTATGGACATTTTGATGAACAGATGAGTTCAACAAAGAGTGAACATGATCTGATAAAGATGAGCCTTTGGTACATGAGCTTATAGGTAAATGGGGGGCTGAGTTTGACAGATAGAGTTTTATGAGTTGAGCTGACTAAGTACTTGCTGGCACTGTTGAGACTGAAGTTCCCAATTTCAGTGTTTTACTTAAGAAATGTCAGAGGAGGGTTTGCAATCCATAAATAGAAGGGAAGGCTTTATGTAATTAGAAGAGTGCCAGCACAAAGCAAAATTCTTATTTGTTTACAAGGTAGATGAGTGGGTCCAGAGACCATTTCAACCACAAAGTGAGCCATGTTGTTGTTGTTGTTTGTATTTTGGCTTATCCTGGTAAGGGGTCGCCGCAGCGGAACTCCGGTCCGCTAATGACTGGCAGTAGATTTTTATGAAACGCTGAGGTGCCAGCTCGACACCCAACCTTCAACGAAGCCATGCCCATTTACGCACACAGGCCTTTCGAACACTACCCAACCACGGGGAGGACATGCAGACTCCACACAGAAGGCACTCCCAAACCCAGCACAAACTGAGCCATAAAGGCAACAAAACAATACATTAGAAATATTTCTTTCAAAAAATATACATCTGTCTAGCAACTACAAAATGCATGAACTGCACAGAAACATGGATAGCAGAAACACTATTAATGAATATGGGAAAAATGATGGCTCAAACAACTGAACTCTGTGGATTATGAGATTGGAAAGTGTCTGCTATGGAGGCAGTTATCAAGTCATTAATTATGCCGTAAAAGAAGCCAGTACTGTTAAGACAGCATATTAATAACTTGGTCAGTTGAGTCACGGTTTCTAAGGTCAACAAATATTGCATCTTTGAGAAGCATTTCACCCATATTTTTAAAAATAATGGCAGTGACCTGATAAAGTTTTGCTAGTCTCTTACAGCCAAGATGCAGCCTGTAGTAATAAGGAATTAAATGTTTTCTTTAATGTATTTTAAAAACTGTTTGTATAAAAGCTTTTCTGCTGTTTTGGCTAAATGGAACATGTCAGCAATTGGTCAGTAATACATATGTAGTATTGGGATGGGGAATTTAGGATGAGGGTCAGTAATACAAATTTTGTATTCATCTGTAATTAATCTGCTGAAAATAGGAAGACTGAAGATAAGGGTAACTGGGTGGAAAGTCTTTAAGGAGTAGGCAATGAAGTTGGAAGCTGGAAACACTTCTGTTGGAATCTTTAGTCTGCTATATGTGAATAATGCTTTTAGAGTGGAAATTATAGCTCTTATTTATAGATATGAAAACTACTAGTTCATAGTAGAAAGTTGTGAAGAGTTATTGAGATGGGAAGTAGGTGAAAAGAAAAGAAGTCTTTACTGAACAGTGTTGAGTCAAATAGTGAAAGAGGTTTACTCCCAATATATTTTCTGAGAAAGGACTGCTGGGGTTTGCAGCATATGAAGTTATGAGTTTTTACAGGTAGTCTAATTTGTCTTCTCAAGTTCTGAAAAGGGAAAGGGATATAACATTATTTCTGATTTTTGTTTTGTATTAATCCTTACCTCTGTCATGATTTATTTTTTGTGTTTTTGGTTAGCCATGGTCAGTGATTGTCCCTAAGACTATGGTTTTAATGGGATAGTATGAATGCCTGAATCAAAGGAGAATGAAACATAACATTTTAGGGGCATTGCTAGGTTCACAAATGTAACAAAAGGAAGACTGGTTAACAAAGTTAAGACAGTAAACAAAAGGTATGAGTTTGTGGCTAGGTTATGGCTTGCAATTATTTAAGATAGAGGATATTTAAGCAATAACCCATGTCTGGGTGTGGGTAATGCTAGATTTACCCATCGTTGGTGTGGTTTGGTCAAGATGGTGAAGCCCGAGTGACCAAATAAAGACAACCGTGGGTAAATATAGCATTACCCACACTCAGACGTGGGCTATTGCTAATATACAATGAGATTATTTAAGAAAAATAATAATTACTTTTCTTAAATAATGTCTTTGTATAATACCTCTGTGGTTTTCCGCTATCCTTGGGCTTTTTCTGATGTACTGTTCATGTGTATGGAACTTGTGTTCCCACGCTTACGCAGTACATCAGAGCTGTGTAGAGGAAGCAATGGAGAAAAGAAGATCTCCGTTGCTTTTTTAAAGCTATCTAGCTATTTTAAACGAGTTTAACATAGCGAGATATCTTTAAAAAAAGCAACGGAGAAAGGAAGATCTCCGTTCCCTTTTTTAAAGCTATCTCATTATGTTAAACGAGTTTAACATAGCGAGATATCTTCTATCTCGCTATGTTAAATGTATAACATAGCGAGATTATAGCAACGGAGATCTTCCTTTCTCCGTTGCTACCTGTGTTCACACAGACAAAAAGAAAAATCAGGACATATACTAATGGAAAAAGTCCGGGTGACCGGACCTTTTCCCATTAATATATGTCAGATTTACAACGGGCACGCTGGTTGGGCTGGCCAATCAGCGTGCACATTTTGGAATGCTAATTGCCAGTCATTGTATAATTTGGGTATTAAAACAAGCAAAAAATAAGCTGATAGGGGACTGTTCAGAAAGGCATTATTTGATACGATGAAGAGAGATAGCGTCTATTAGCAGAATTAGTTAAAAAAAAGAAGATAAAAAAGGGAATCTTGAGAAGGAAGTAGATTATCCTGACTGACTGAAGAGATGAGGTTACATAAGACTGAACTGGCTTATGATATGTTTTAGTTTGTGATAATGTGGACCAAACAATTCCATTTTAGGCTGGCTAAACGTAAGCAGTCTTTCATTTGCCCAGCATAATAGGACATAAAACCTATAAAAATCTTGATGATTGGATGGGAAATAGGAAATTCACCCCAGGGATCACTTCTGTGGCTCTGCTTGACAGGGACACAGGAAAATCATTTTCTTGGGTGACAAAAGTCAGGGTACCTTTTTGGCTAGGCTTATATAGGCCCTAGGGCCAATAGCCTAGTACCTATCTATGAACCTATGAACCTAAATCAGGAAATGAAATTATGGAAAGGGGAAAAGTGAGGCAAGTAGACTGAGGCAACTTAGTTATTATATTTATTTACATGAAATTTGGTAACCAGGTAAGTAATCTTTTCAGTTAACCCCTTTGATCCCAGCTTCAGAAGACCAAAGTACATACTGCAATAACAAATTGATAATAAAAGTGCAAAACATCATAAGATAACATCATACGATAAAATGCATATCAAAAGTAAACACATATAGAAAAGGGGTAGAAAGAAGCAACAATATTTCAATGTTCTATTTTTATGTATGCATGTATGTACGTAGGTATGTGTACTTATTTATTTATCCTTTGTTGTGTGGGTTAGCCCTACTAGATTTTCAGTGGAGGTATGAGTTGATATTTATATTATTATGGGAAATTTGGCCAGGGCATCAGGGAACTTCACATACTTTTTTCAACAGATGCTGTAGGATCTTTTACATCCACCTGAGCTATCATTAACTCAAGGAGATGGGACCTTGGTTTAACATATCATTCAAAGGGCAATACACTCAGGAGTGCAGCACCCTCCCTTATGCTGAACTGCAGTGTCAACAATCCATCTACCTGGTCTGGGAATAGAACCCACAGCTTTCTGCACCAAAGGCGAGTGTGCTACATATTTACTTTATTTACAAGCTGGAGTTATCCACATATATGTAGTACTTGTAAATATTCCTACTAGCCTACAGTAGCTTTATAGGATATGTATTAGCTATTCTATTTCTTAGGCTTGCTTTGGGATTACTCTTGTTGGCTTCAGAATGATAGGAGATGTGTAAGATATGAGTGAAATAGTTAAGATATTTTAATTGAGGAGCAAAGAACTACTTTCAATTTTGTTACCTAGTTAGTTCTTCCTATATGCAGAATTCAGTGCACTATGACAGAAGGTTAAAAAGTCTTTATCTATTGTCCATGTTTCAATTATAGTAGTGCATCAGGATAAAAATGAGTAAACTAAGCTTCACAGAACTTGATTGTATTGTGTAAGATGCTGCATTTGATATGGGTATTTATTATATATATGATGATGGACAGGTACAAAAGGAGGAATTAATTACATGGGAGAGTTGATATAAAGAATCTCATCCTCAATAAATTCATAAACTCTGCCACAGCTCCAAACTGCATCCTGCCAAATACATATCTAAACCTAGCCAGTATCTATGGAAAGGGGAAAATCTGCTTGGGTTTTTGAACCCGTTCACCTTCTGAAGAATCAGACTATATGGACTCAAGAGTGTTCACTATTATCTGCATCAGATTCTACATTAAAATCTACAGCTATAGTATAGACCATAGTGTGCATGGTAATAATCTGATTGTCTGCAGTGTAGTGAAGTTTCTGTTTCTTTCTACTCTGAACTACACTAGTGGACAAAATATCTGCGGACAAAGTATTATGTCTGGCAAGTGATCTCTTACCTCAGACCTCTTCTGCTCCTAAAGGGTTTGGTTTTCTAGTACTGCAACCAGGTGCTGGAATGTCAATGGAGATGTGTCTTGGCACCCATATTGGAGAGGGCTGCAGACTCAGACTCAAGGGTGATGGGATAAAAGGTAAGTAGTTTGTAGGCAGGCTTAAGGCAACAACAGATACACAAACCATAGGATGAAGCATGTTTTTGTTGATATTTTCTCTCTTTGGGTGCAACTAGATTTGATATGAGGGCAGCCATGTCAAGATCCATCAAATCCGGGAGAAAACACCCAAAATAATATACTGACACTATTAAGGGATGACTAAAGGAAGCAATAAAAGAAAATATAAACTATGTCCCCACAAAGGAAATAGGACTAAACTGCATAAAATATAGCAGAAACAGTTTAAAATATGCTATGCCCTACTGTACAACCTGCACAGTATAGTAAGGAACATCACACATAGTACAATTAAAAATTTTTTGTCCACATAGTGTCAAAAAATCGAATATATGCCCTTAAATCAAATAGAAATCTTTTAAAACAAAATAAATAAGCATTTACTTAGAGATTCCGTTGTCAGAAATGAAAATAAAATCTCTACAGAAAATGCAAATAAAATAATCTGCAGTAAAGGCATGATTTAAGGATAAAAACAGCTATGTCATTGTTAAATCAGTAGTAAATGTCATATACGTGAAGGAAAAGAACTTCAAAATGAAGCAGATAAGCAACGCAAACAACAGGCACAGTTAAACTGTAGCACTACATGCATGTGGCTGTTCCTGTGGTCAGCTGACATCACAGAATTCCATTTTCCCAGTTCAAGTAATAAAATATGTTAGAAAAGCCTCACAACTGCTTAAAAGCAATATTAAGCATACAAACATAACACTAGCACGTTAGAATTCCCAAACATATTAATAGCAGTAGTAAACAACTACATTAAAATAAAAAGTTAACAAACATAAATATTTTTAATAAAATGGAAAGAAATCAAAAGTATATAATAATAAAGAGGAAGTGAAGTGCCCAAAAGGATCTTGTCTGAGTCTGGAAGCTGTAATCCACCAGTATAGGCTGCTAAGGAGAGTCAACTGTGCGATTCCTACAGCTGGCATTAAAAGACTGAATAACTGGCTTCCTCTGACAGGAGTTAGGTTTCCCCTGAAGGGAGGGGTCAGCCAATCCCACATCACAGGGAGTCAGAGGAGGGAATTCTGAGCTCTTGAAAGCACACAGACTGCACATGCCACTGAGGCAGTGTGAATGATGAACAACTATTGTTTGAGTAAGTATTCTTATACACAGTATTTGTCTTCTTTGGGGACTGTTACTGTAACAGTAAATCATAACATTTGGGAAAATAAGCAGTGCATGGATACCTCTGGGAGACAGACATTTAAAGATCTCGTAAAACAAGGAATGCTAACATTTCTTCTGTCCCTGGATTATATATCCAACTCCCTTAAGTATTTTGTGAAGGCATGAAGAGGAGACGATGTAGCAACTTTTAATATATCATATACAAAAATATAAATTAAATACGTTGCTCATGGGATATATGCAAAGGACTCCTTAAGGACACATACTGTTTTAGCTACATGTATTCTGAATGCCATTGACTATTACTTTTACCTTTTTAAGTTTTTATCAGTGCAAATTAACTTTATTGGCCTGAATGTACTCATACAGACATAAAAAAGTAAAATGTCATGGGCATTTAGAAGCCATATAACTGAAACAGTGCACGTTCTCAAGGGGTTATTCATATATATATCCCACGGGCTTCCACTGCAGGAGGCTTAAGGTATTACACAGTGAAAACTCCAGCTTGGCTGGGTCTTTCTTGCAGTTTTTACTGAAATGTTCGACTGTGTTACCTTTGGTTTGGAAGCTAGAGTAACAAGGATAACATAAAAAGTAATCACAGCAGATGTGCATCCATCCAATAAAAAGCTATATGCTGTATAGTCACTACCAAACATTGCATAGTATGTGACATGGCTAAGGAGAAGACAGCAGTATAGCTAAGAGCTTTGCTGTGGTTGGTACTGTGTCCTGTGGTAGAGTGGCACAAAGCATTATTCTATGCATCTGCAGTGTGTAAAGGGGGATCTCTCATATATGGACAACCTTATGATACATAAAATGGTCTGGAAAAAAATTGGTAAAGGAAAGTAGAAAAGGGGGAAGGTAACAATCACATGGACACACAGAAAGAAAACATATAAGAGTGTGCAGCATGAGGGAGGCAAGGTAACTACTTTGTGGGGGTATTGCCTCTTTTTTTCTTCTGCAGAGATGGAGCTAAAGGGGAGGCTGGAAAGAAAGACAGGGCAATTCAGTGTGGAAGGGCAAACAGATAACACAACAAATAAGAAGATGTACACACACTAGAATGGAAAGAGATAGACAGAGGGTGAACAAACAGTGATGGCAGAGTTGGACAGCAGCACAAGGTATTGGTTTGCATACAACAGGAAAGGAAAGCATCAGACTTGGGACAGGATACATTTCCAGCAGCATGTAAACAGCTGATTGGCCTAGTGGAGAACTACACTGACCCATCACTGGGAGATGGATCACTGTGGCCAACAGTATGGGTGTGTTCCTCCTCTGGTGGCCCAATATTCAGGGCTGGACAGGTGAATCAATCTGCTATGTCCTCCAGGATGTATTCTATATATCAAGCAAGCTGTCCAGATCCCTCTAAATCACAGACTCCATCAATTGCTGAAGTAGAAGCTAGGCCACTACAGTCAATGGAATTAGGCTACCTGTCAAACAATGGTAACCACCCCCTTCATTGAAACACTCCTATCACCATCACCCTCCCCAGATACATCCTCAGCAGGGTAGGCTGTAGTTAAGGTATCTGTTAAACCTGTTCTTCCTCTGAATCTGCAGGGCAGAGACACAATGTTTAGAGTTTCATAAGTATATCAGTCTAATAAGTGCAATAGACATATACCACAAGACAGCATACACCAGTAATACCAGCACTGCTTTGCTGGCAGTTGGAGCAATTTCATACAGCTTCCCACATGTTTAGTATACTATTTTGCCCATGCTAGGAAGATAAAGTGTCACGTAAGTGAACTGTGAGAGCTGGAGAGAAAAAAGCAGCACGACATATAAAATGTATACCTTATGTATTTGCCCCATACCCAGTTGCCCAGTAGCCAGTCTGGTGTGTGCCCCCTACCTACAGGCACCCAGTCTTAAACAATGATGTTATCCTGGAATACAGCAACATAGTAGTTACCATGCTGACACTCTTACATGAATTTTCTGTCACCATCACACACATGAGCTCCATTTATTACTTCAATATATCTATGTGTGTGTGTATATATATATATATATATATATATATATATATATATATATATGTCTATATCCAAAATCAAATTTGTACAGGACACTGACATTACTTCCCATCACCACCAGATCATCAAATGTACACATAGCAGTCTCACACAGTATCCCAACATAAATTTTAACAACATATGAAAGACAAACCTGCAAACATCAGGAATATGTATTTACAACAGGACAGTGTTAATAATTATTATTCCCACAAAGAAAAACATGAACAGTGACAGACACTTGCAATATCAGTTGCGGCATTGTTGCCTAATCTCTTCTTTCCAATGACAGAGATCATCAGGGTGATAGAGTCGTCGTCATCATCATCATCATCATCATCATCAACAGCAACCCCCTTTTTGCCATTTTTTTCTACATCGGGTCAGGGTATCATGTTAACTGTCACCAAATCTCTTGATTCAGTGCACACTCCTGCTTTCTTCAACACTCATGCCTGACTGTCTCGATCTTCTTTCACACAATCCATCCACCTCTTTGCTGGACATCCTTGCTTCCTCTTACCTTCATCCTGTCTGTCCTAAATCTTCCTCACCAGATTGTCTTCTGCTTTTCTGCACGTGTCCAAACCACCACAATCTGTTCTCTTTGATTTTTTTCTGCAATTGGAGCTACTTTGGCTTCTGCTCTTATGTCCTCATTTCTTTGTCTATCCCACAGTGTGCATCCTACCACTCTTCTCAGGCACTGCCGACGTTTCTGTACCATATAGTAGTACACCTTACTTTTCAACTTCTTTGGTACTCTCCTGTCATAGACAACACCTGACACTCTATGCCAGTTGGCTCCAGCTCCTCTGATTCTAGCTTTGACCTCTTCATTCAGACTTCCCTTCTCCTCAACCACCCCTCCCAGATACTTGAAGCCGTTTACCTGTTCCACTATCTTCCCTTCTATCTCTATTCTCAACCTCTTCCGATTTCTCCAGTTTGCTGCCACTACCACCATTTTATCTGTGCTTAGTTTTATCCCAGGGGCCTTCAGTTTTGCATTCCATTCGCCTATCCTTTGCTGAAGTTCTGACTCAGTCTGCCTGTAATGCCACATTGTCTGTATACAGCAACTTTGTTGATCTGTCTCCTCCGACCTGTTTGCTAATGTAGTCCTTCATCAGTATGAACAGCAGTGGGCTCACAGCTGAACCCTGGTGTACATCCACTCCCACTGGGAACCCCTATGTGAGGCCGAACACTGTTTGTCCTTGAGTCATTGGCTCCTTGTACATAGCCTGCACTAATTCTACCAATGTTTCTGGGTCTTCAAACCACAGCAGTACTGCTCAGATCAGCTTTCTTGGGACCTTGTCATATGCTTTCTCCACGTCTAGGAATGCCCAGTTTTTCTCTCTCCTCATCTCTAGCTTCTTCTCAAGTATCTGTCTCACTGGAAACATCAGGTCAATTGTGCTGCATCCTGATCTGAATCCGAACTGCTCATCACCCATCTTATATTCTACTACTCTGCATATCCATTTATCAATCACCCTCTCCAGAACTTTCATGCAATGTGATAGGAGTTTGATGCCTCTGTACTGCCCACAGTTGTGGATGTCCCCTTTGTTCTTGTACACTGGCACATGTATGTTTATTTTCCAGTCCTTTGGGATGTGCCTTTCTCTCCACACTGCTATTAGTACCCTCAGGAGCCATTTCTCCCCTATCTCACTCAGTATTTTTATCATATTTGCTGTGATCTCATCTGAGCCTGCTGCTTTCTCTGACTTCATTTTCCTTAGTGCTGTTCTCACTTTTTCTAGGGTGGGCTCCTCTTCCTCTCTCAACATAGGCTGTTTCTGGGGAAGTACAGCTTTTGTGGGGTTTTCTTCAATCAGAAGCTGCTGGAAATACTCCTTCTATCTGTCTTTAATGTCCAGTGGACTGGTGAGAAGGTTGTTGCTGGCATCCCTTATGAAGGGTGTCTGGCTATCTTCTTTATCTTTCTGTCTTTGCCTTGAAACTTGATATAGTTTCTTTGTGCCATTTAGAGAGTATCTTTCCAGGAGTTGGTAGAGTGCCTCCAATGCTCTATTCTTTGCTATTGCAACTTCTTTCTTAGCTTCTATGTTAGCCAACCAGTAGCCCTTCCTTGCCTGGTCAGTCTTTTCTATCTTCCACTTCTTCCTGCACTCCTTCTTTCTTTTGATAACTTCCTGGATTTCTGCATTCCACCACCAGCTTATCTTATGTACCTTATTTCCATACATAGCTTGGCCACATATCTCTTCTGTAGTCCTAACACATGCTGTTGTTAGGTGCTGCCATTCTTGTTCAACTCCACCTATTTCCTCCTTTTTGTGGGGTGCTAGAGCCCTGAGTAATTCCTTGAACTGTTGTACTTTCTCTCCAGTCAACTTCCAGGTCTTCAACTTGGTCTATTTTGACCGTGAGCCTTCTTCAACCATGGCAATTAGTGGTCTATGCTGTGGGCCAACTGTTTCACTGGGGATGACTTTGCAATCATGGATTCTACCCCAGTGCCTTTTCCTTACTAGAAGGAAGTCTACCTGAGTTGCATGTTGGCTACTCTTGTATGTAATCTTGTGACTGTCTCTCTTTCTGAACCATGTGTTGGCTACTATCAAGTCATTTGCCAGACAGAAGTCTAGAATGGCTACTCCTTCTTTATTCCTGTTGCCCCACCCATGTGGACCCAGACAGTCCTCATATTCTGTTCTGTCTTTCCCAATATGTGCATTCAAGTCACCCATTATCAACACCAATTCATGTTGACCTACTTTATCTATAAGGTCCTGCAACTGCTATTTGAATGCACTATTTTCCTCACTATCACAACCCTGCTGTGGGGCATAGGCTGAGATGATGAATACTGCTCTATCATTACACTGAAGTCTGACTGCCATAAGTCTGTCATTAATTCGGATGATATCCCTCAATGCCTTCTGAAGCCTCTCTCTCACCACAATTCCTACACCATTTCTAGCCTGTCACCGCCTAAGTAGTAGAGTCTGGATCCCAAGCCATGTGGCTTTGCTGCACTGCCCTTCCATCTCATCTCTTGGATACATAGGATGTCCAGCCGCCTGCGCATCATCATGTCATCCACTTCCAAGCTGCAGCCTGTCAGTGAACCTACATTAAGCGTAGCAATTCTCAGTTCATATTTGGCAAGTTGGTTGGTTTTATGTACAGCTTTCTCTCAACAGAGCTATCCCAGGTAACCCAGGCTGGACAACTAGACACCAGCAGAGTCACAGATCATTAAGTCACTTTCTTCCAGGTTATACTATCAGTGGTCCTGGTCAGACCTTTAGTCAGGCTATACCAGGTATCAGCTTTACAGAAAGGACCAACTGCCTGTGTTGGAGACAATGTGTAATTTTGACTCCATGCATCTGGCAGACACTAGCAAAAATAGCCATTGCTGCATTACTATATAAAATGGCAGCAAATGAATCAAGCATTCAATGCTATTTGTAAATTATGAGTACCCCATGTCCATGCATGATGTGCAAGCATGTGCATTATATCTGTATGAATCTAGATATGCTAAATTCCTGATGTGTTCCTTGTAAATAGGCTGAACGTTTTGGCCCTTGTACGTGAAAATGTAATTAGGTAGTTCAGAGACAGTCACAGAATATGGGCTCATTTGCCAGCATATTACGTTTCCAGCTATAAATATGCAGTTTGTCAGCATGGTGAAATTTTGAATGTTATCCAGCAAGGCTCAGAGGTACTGTTTTAGAACAAGTGAATGTACAGGATGGGTGTTTAGATATGAAGAAAAAATTACTATATAAGGAGGTTGTATTTATTTTAAAGTACGCAACCCTGACCCCTGCTGGACTTAATGTAGAATGTAACTGGAAGTCTGTGATTAAATTATTTAACTGAATAATTTGTAATTATGGGTAGGGTAATTATCGGTGTTATTTAAGGTTTCGTTTTTAATGGTGTTTTTAATCCTTGAAAGCTTTTTTGAGCCGTGGCACTAGAGTGATTGTTTTTGTAATAAACTTATTTAGCTGACCTTTGTTGTTTTTTATTTTGTGTGTTGGTCATGGCAATACTATGTATTAACTACGTTAAAATGAATGAAAACAACATATTTATAACCACGTTATTATTTTAAGTAGTTGAATATTATTTAAAACAGCCTATTACGTAACTATGTATGAAGTGAAAGTAACCATTTATTTAACTACTTTAACATGAAATGTAAAACAATCTGTTTTTGAAATACCCAGACTACATCAACATTTATGAATAGTAAGAACTGACATTTAAAAGAGCTGGTGAAAAAAAGACTGTGCTATTACTTGCCCTTATCTTACATTTTAAGTTTAAATTAACATACATGAGTGACAAAGGTGTTTGCAGTTACTGGCACTTTTTGCTGTCATGGGTCTACTTCCTGTGTTTCTTGTCTGCATATCTCGGGTTCATGAATGCAAGGTATCCTGTTTTTGTCATGGAGTCATAAATGCTGAAGACCCAGTGATCCTTTTTGTCCAGGTTATGACCCATATTATGCTTTGCCTTCACAAATAACCTTTTCATCTATCTGGATCTCCTTACCAGGATCTCTGAGAAGCATAGGGTCCTGCAGCAGTTTCCACATGCAGATATCCTGGAAGAACTGGTACCAGTCTACTAATGCCTGTGAAGAGACACCATCATGATCAGCTCCTAAAGTGACTGGGAACTTAGCCAACTAGTACACAATTTTCAGCAGTGCTGGTAGCGGTATCTTGCTCCCAGACAAGAAAGTGCCACTTAACAGTCTGTTCTTCCACCATACTTCTTAGCTCTACATTTCCAAGCAGTGGATTACCTATGGTTAGCAATAGTTTCAGGTACACATACTTCAGGCAATTATTTTCATTGGGAATAATTCCAAAGGACTGGAAGAAGGCAATAAGTGATGCTATAGAAGCAGTCATCTGTGCAAGGAAGTTATAATTGTATTTTGACATGCTGAAAAAAGAAATTATGTCTTACCATAACGTTCTCATTAATTCATTACTGATGGGTTATCTTTCCATCTGTGTTGTTGATCTTCATTCATTCATTACTGATGGGTTATCGGTTCCGTCCTTGGAACCAAGTCGGCCTTATACCAAGCCCGTGTCAGCCAAAAACTCTCGAGCTAAGATCCTACCCAGAATGCTCTGCTCCCTGTTACCTCAGATCGAGTTTGCAAGTTGATACGCAAAAGTAGAGGCTACCTCTGGTCATAACAGACCTACAATAAAGGAGTATATGAGATCAACCAGGAACCTCTGGAGAGGGACAGAGGGTGGGGAGTAATGAAT
Organism: Protopterus annectens; assembly: GCF_019279795.1. Classification (NCBI taxonomy): domain Eukaryota; kingdom Metazoa; phylum Chordata; order Ceratodontiformes; family Protopteridae; genus Protopterus; species Protopterus annectens. The sequence continues at coordinate 1,695,221,377 of NC_056735.1, forward strand.
GAATGAAGATCCGAAGATCAGCAACACAAATGGAACATTACGGTAAGACATAACTTCTTTATCTGATGTTGTTAATCTTCGTTCATTCTTTACTGATGGGACAGAGTCCCCAGCTACCAGTACCCCTGGGTGGCCCTCATGGAAGGACATTCCTGAGCACCATGGAGCCAAAAAAAGCTCTACCTCTGGAGGCCAAATCCAATTTGTAATGAAGGATAAAAGTATGAGGTTTGGCCCAAGTAGCAGCTGAGCAAATATCATTGAGGGAAGTCCTAGCGTGGAAAGCTGCTGAAGTTGCCATAGACCTTGCAGAATGTGCTTTCACTCTGTGAGGCAAGGTGATATTGTTCTTGTTGTAGATAAAGGTAATGCAATTTCTCAACCATGAAGCCAATGCAACTTTTGAGACAGGATGACCTAGTCTTGGTCCAGAAAAAGCCAGAAATAGTTGGTCTGATTTACTGTTAGATTTTGTTCTGTCCAGATAAAATTGTATTTGCCTATGAACATCCAGGGAGTGCAGGCAGTACTCTTCCTTGTTAGAGTGGTTAGGAAAAAATACTGGGAGGTCAATAGATTGGTTGCTAGACTGCTCTGACACCACTTATGGTAAAAAGGAGGGATTAGTTTTCAGTGAAGGTAAGGTAGGGACGTTTGATGCATAAGGCTTGAAGTTCTGACAAGCACCTGGCCGATGTGATTGCAACCAGAAACAAAGTTTTCCAAGAGAGGTACTTTAAATCACATGAAGACACAGGTTCAAAGAGGGGAGCTGTTAGGGCTTATAGAACCAAGTCCAAATTCCAAGGTTGTACTGGTTCTCTAAAGGGAGGTTTTAGGTGAAGAACACCCTTCAAGAAAGTCTTACAGAGTCTATGTGACATGAGTGAAGAATCCTGAAAACCAATGTGGAAATCTGAAATGGCAGCTAAATGATCACAAATAGTAGAGGCTGACACCCCAGATTGGAAAAGATGTGATAAGTAATCTAAAACCACCAAAACTGGGCTGACAAGGGGTCTGTTTATTCGCTGCCCATAATGAAAACCTTTTCCATTTACTAAGATAGATTATTCTAGTGGACGATTTATGAGATGCAATAAGAATATTGCGCACCAGGGATGAGAGGTCATCTTGCCTGGCAATCATAGGAAGTGGAGAAACCAAGCTGTCAGCTTCAGGGTTGTTAGACTGGTTTGAGTCAGACCCTGTGGATGAGAGATTAATGTTGGGGATGGATTGAGGATCCATGGTCGATCTAGCAGGTGAGGCCAGAGGAAGGTGAACCAGACTTGTCGAGGCCAATATGGAGCAATAAGGATCACTTTGCTTTTCAACTGCCTTGCTTTCTTCAGAAATTGTGAGATGAGGGGGAGAGGAGGACAATCATAAAGTAGACCTGAGTGCCAAGTGTGGACTAGAGCATCTCTCGGTGACTGTCCCCGAGGGGGGATTCAGGGCAAAATAGTTGCTGCACTTGTGGTTGGTTGAAGAGGCGAATAGGTCGCAGCAAGGCTGGCCCCAGCGGTTGAAAATTTTTGCTGCTATCACAGGGTTGAGGGACCACTCATGAGGTTGTAGAATGCACCTGCTCAACTTGTCTGCTATCACGTTGGAGCTCCCAGGAATGTGCGTTGCAATTAGAAAGTGGTTGGAAGCTATTAACCATTGCCATATTCTCAAGGTCTCTCGGCATAACGGGTAAGATCTGGTGCCCCCTTGCTTGTTGATGTACCAGACCACTGACATGTTGTCTGATTAGATCACAATAGTTCCTGATGGAAGGATGGAATGGAATGCTTGCAATGCTAGTAGCACCACCTTCAGTTCCAGGACATTGATATGCAAATGAGCCTCTGTCTCCAACCAGGTGCTTTGGACTAGTTTTCCCTGACACAGTCCTCCCCACCCCATCAGGGAGGCGTCCGTGGTCACTGTGGCTTTCGGTTGATGGGGGCTGAAGGGGCGAGACCATTGTTGGGGGTTTTGAGACGTTCACCAGAGCAAATTTTGCTTGCATCTCTGAGTTACACTTATCTGAAAAGACAAAGGGTGTTGTAGACAGTACCCTTGAGTGAGGAACAACCACTGGAGAAGTCTCATGTGGAATCTGGCCAGAAGAACAATGGTGATTGAGCTTGCCATTGACCCCAAGAGTTGGCGTATGGACCTAGCTGAAAACTTGTGGTGACAGAGCAGTGGCTGAACCTGTTGTCTTATTCTTTGAAGTCTGTGATCTGGAAGAGATGCTGTGCAATTTCTCATGTCTAACAGTACCCTGATGAATTCCAAAGACTGTGCTGGGGTCATGTTGGACTTCTTCCAGTTTATAGTGATTCCCAGGTGTTGTGCTGTGAGGAGAGTGTAGTCTAGGACTTCTTCCAGTAGACCCTTGGTGGGCGCAGTGAGAAGCCAGTCTTCTAGGTATGGAAATGCCTGGAATCCTTGAAGTCGCAGGTGAGCAATGACCACTGCCATGCATTTGGCGAACACTCTGGGGGCTGTAGAGAGACCAAAGGGCAGTGCTCAAAATTGGTAGTGACTGGCTCCTATGCAGAAGCGGAGGTATCTTCTTGAGCACGTGTCCATTTTTATATGGTAATACACATCTTGAAGATCTACAGAGCACATCCAATCATCTTCTTCCAGAAGAGGAATGATAGACTGAACCATGACCATCCGGAATTTCTCTGTTTTTACAAATTTGTTCAGTGTGCTGATATCCAGAATTGGTCTCCAGTCCCCTGTCTTTTTTGGCACCAAAAAGAACCTTCAGTAAAAAACGGATCCTATCTGGTCTGGGGGGACCATTTGGATAACTATTTTTTTGTATCAGCTTTTGGATTTCATGTGCTGCTGTTTCCCTTTGACTGGGTGGAACATCAGGTAAGTCTCTGCAAGAGGTTCGACAGAGATGGAAGGGGATGTGATAGCCTCTGGATATTAACTGTTGTACCCAAGAATCGGTGGTTATGTTTAGCCAGCAGTTGGGTACAAGGAAAAACAACCCCTGACCACTTCCAGAGGTGAGTAGTTGGGCAACGCTTCAGGGGCACTGATAAGATTGGCCAGAGAAAGAAATTCTGGAACCCCAGTTTTGTGGACCTCCTCTGCCCCAAAAGGGGAGTCTTCCACTGGAGTTTCCCCCTCTGCCTCTAGGGGAGAACTCAGCACATGCGTCATAGAAAGAGCCCTGTGATTTTCTGTGCCACATCGTCCTGTTCCTCTGATTTCTGGAGTAGAATTGTTGAGGGGTGGAGTGTCTGACACCAACGGCAAATAGGCTGTTGCCATTTTGTTCGCACTTTGCCAGCATATCTTTAACTTTAGAGCCAAACAAAGAAGCGGCCTCGATGGGGGCATTCATAAAGGAAGCCTTAAAGGAGTCCACAAAGTCACAAAGGTGCATCCAGGCATGTCATCTTGTGACTATACCTGCGCCTGCCACTCTAGCCACTTCTTCCATTGCATGTGAAATAAGACACACCACCCGTACCACCAACACCCACATATAGCAACACTAAATCCACATATGCAGAGGCCCTTAACTGTAACCTGCCCAAGCAACAAAGACCTCTGAAGCTGAAACACAAACAAACACCAATCCCAACCAATGTGTCACATAGTTCACAACACCAGTGTGCCACCCAGCAACAGCCCCTAAGGCAAGACAATATACCTAACACTTTAGTCATAGGTGACTCTATAGTCCGGCACACTGATGTCCCTCTCACCAGGTTGAATAAGGAGAAAATTACAGTCAGCTGCCTGTTGGGTGCCAGGATCCGCCACATAACGCATGCACTCAAGTCACTCCACAACAAGTACAAATATGACTCTGTCATTGTCCATGTTGGAGTGAATGACTTGAGACGCACCTCCCTGGACTACATGAAAAGAGACATGGAAGAGCTCTCGGATCATGTGGCCCAGGCAGGTATGACCCTAGCCCTGAGTAGCATCCTGCCTTCGCCCAGAATGATACCACAATATAAGGATAAAATGATTGACTTCAACAATTGGCTAAGCTTATGGTGTCATTCAAAGGGGATCCAGTATCTGTCTGCCTGGGATGACATGATTGACAGACCACGATGCTTTGCCAGAGATGGTCTGCACCTGTTGCCCCTGGGATTCAGGTAACTGGCTAAGGCTCTTGCCACCCCTATAGTGCCTTTTTTAGGCAAACTTCAAAGGACAAAACCACCACCGTAACAGGTACAAGCATGCAAAAATCTAAAGGTAATGCTACTCAATACTAGAAGTCTAAACCTCAAAATGCACTCTCTCGAGGCACTCCTAAAAATGGAGAATATCGATATCTGTGCAGTAACTGAGACCTGGTTCAAGGCTCCAGAGAGCACCCCTGCAATACCAGGCTACAACTCTTACCACACTTTTCGGCCACCAAACCAGGACCGAAACACTAAAGGTGGAGGAGTGTCAATATTCACCAAGGATATTCACACCACCAGGCTAGTTGGCCAACACAATGTGTCTGAAATTCTACAAGTGCAACTAACACTAGGTAAGACTGCAATCCAAATTGTAGCTTGCTACAGATCCCCCACCATACCCCAAGATTTTCACTACACCTTTCTAAACATACTGGAAAATATTAAGATAGAACCAAACACCCTAATACTGGGTGATTTTAACTACCCTGCCATTAACTGGGAAAACTACTCATGTCCCAACACCTTTGTGCAATGGTTCTTGGAATTCATAAATTCCAATGCCCTGGATCAACTAATCCATAGTCCCACCAGGGGCTCCAATATCCTAGACCTGGTCATTACCAACATGGGAAATCAATGCTCCATACCTATGGTCACCCCCTCGTTAGTCAGGTCTGACCATAAGCTAATCACCCTTAACATCCACATCCCACCCCCCAGTATAGAAACCACCATAAAAAACTTCTCCAAAGCCAACTTCATGCTACTCAAGAAGTGACAAACTTCATAACACCCATGCAGACGGGAACTGAAAGTTCAACTGCTGAATCCTACACTAAGGCACTGTACGAGCACATCCACTCATGCATGAATCGTGCCATCCCAAATAGAACCAAAATGCTCTCATCCAAAAAAGGAAGCCAATCTGGTGGTCCCCTGCCATAAACAAACTTTACAACAAAAGGAAGAAACTTTTGCAGAAAAGAGGAAAATCCCAGGATGCAAAACTCCTTACTAGCCTCAGTAAGAAACTGAGATGCCTCATAAAATCCTCCAAAGCTAGTTACGAAAATAAAATTGCCAAAGATTCCAAAGACAACCACAAAGCATTCCATAACTATGTCAAGAATCTAAATGGCAATGCTCAGATCTGCTCTGAGCTAAAACAGAATGGCATTAAATATACTGATCCAAAGGATATTGCCAATATCCTGGCAGATCGATTCAGTGCCAACTTCACCCCCTAAATGGCCCATCTCAATACCGGAAGATTGCCAAATTCCAGTAATAACGGCCACACAGGTACAAAACGCACTCTCTAAAGCCAAGAATACAGCATCCATGGGACCAGATGACATCCCGGGTTGTGTACTACATGAACTACAATATGAACTGGCACCTCACCTAAGTGTCATGTTTAATCATAGCCTCACCTCAGGTTTCGTGCCCACTGAGTGGCGCAGAGCTACAGTTATCCCAATCCACAAAGGGGGATCCACCTTGGATCCCGGAAACAAATGTTCCATCAGTCTGACAAGCCTTATCTGCAAGGCCATGGAGCGTATTATCATGGAACTTATAAACAAAGACATTGGCAACCTTCAAACACTGGACCCCACCCAGTTTGGGTTTGTGAAGGGCCGATCTTGTCTCCTGAACCTGATTGACTTCTTTGAATCAGTCTCCAGAGCCATGGACAAGGGTAAGGTGGTCTACACAGCCTATCTAGACCTTGCCAAGGCCTTTGACACCATCCCCCACTCTGGAATCATAGATAAACTTACTAAGTTGGGCATTAATCCCTATGTCACCCAATGGGTTGCTAAATGGCTTACTGATAGAACCCACACTGTAAAAGTAGCCGACTCCAAATCCAGCTCCAGACAAGTGACAAGTGGAGTACCTCAGGGTTCAGTCCTGGGGCTGCTCTTGTTTGGCATCTACTTCTCTGAAGTACAGGTCAACACTAAGGGACTCTGGCTAACAAAGTTTGCAGATGACTGCAAACTGGGAGCCATTATTGAATCCCCAAATGATGTGGATACTATACAAAAGGGCCTTACAGAAACAGATGCTTGGTGCCAGAGCCATGGGCTCAAGCTCAATGCCAAGAAATGTATTGTTATCCCCTTTGGGAAAAACATGTATCCATGAATTACCATATAGGTGGCAGTACACTAAACACAGAAAGTGTGATAAGAGACTTAGGGACACAGGTAGACAGTGGTCTCACCTTCGATAACCACATCGCCACAACAGTCAGGAAATCCTTCTATGTGGCACACCTCATCACGAAGGGCTTTTCATCCAGAAAAAGGAGGTCATTGTCCCACTGTACTCATCCCTCATTAGACCCATTATAGAATACAACGCCCCATTTGGTATGTACCTCTCAAGACATCTGCAACAACTGGAAAGGCCTCAGAAATACCTCACTAAAAGAATCACAGGCCTAAAGCAGATGCCCTACGCTGACCGCCTTAAAAAACTCCAGCTATACTCTGTCGCATATCGTCTACTCAGAGGCGATCTCTGCTTAACATACAAGGCCATGTCAAACCCAGAGCTGTTGGACATGCTACACTTAAAGAAATCCCAATCCCTCAGAGCTACACGCTCCAGGGATCTAAACCTTGTCATCACAATAAACAAAACATGCTGGAGGGATAGGTTCCTGACCCAGAGACTCCCCAGACTCTGGAATAGATTGCCCATACATGTCAAGCAGAGTGCCTCTTTGGATCTCTTCAAGAGGAACCTTGACGATTGGATGGGAGAAAGGAAATTCACCCCAGGGATCATGTCAGTCGCCCTGCTAGACAGGGGTCCAGGAAAGTAAATAATGTGGGAAGAAATAGCCAGGGAATTGTTATGGCTAGGCTTGTATAGGCCTAAGGGCTGATAGCCTAGTACCAACCTATGAACCTATGAACCTATGAACATGGAAGAATTGGATATGGATTCTAGGGTTGCTGTCTGAGAAGCTACGTTGTCACGGACCTCATCAGAAACTGCTCCTGCCAAGGTTTCAGAGAGTTGAGCAAAACGAATCAACCACAAAGGGTAAAGTGCCTCGAGCAAAATATAGTTTCAAAATCCAAATAACCTTTTTTTGAGGCACAACATGACAATAAGAAGCTTGACCTTTTATTAAACACACTGAACTTGCAGCTTCATTGGTATTGTTTCCTTGTTGCATATGATCCTTGTAAATCTTTAACCAAAAAAACCCTCCTTGGCTTGTAAAGTAAGAGTTTCCCAAAGCAAAAGTTGGCTTCAGTCACTCCACCAGCTTATCAGTTGGTTATCCTCTCCTTTCCCAGTTTTGCCAGAACTCAACATAAAAAAAATATATATATAAGTAAGAATCCTTATCAGAAGTTCGGTCATCCTCTGTAGCGCACTGCCAAAATAATCCCACAGGAATGACCAGCATCAGCTCACTCTGGCACATGGTGCGGTTGTTTATTATTTAATGGGAAAGGAGAGGATAACCAACTGATTAGCTGGTGGAGTGACTGAAGCTGACTTTTGCTTTGGGAAACTATTACTTTACAAGCCAAGGAGGCTTTTGTTTGGTTAAAGATTTACAAGGATCATATGCAACAAGGAAACAATACCAATGAAGCTGCAAGTTCAGTGTGTTTAATAAAAGGTCAAGCTTCTTATTGTCGTGTTGTGCCTCAAGAAAAGGTTATTTGGGTTTCAGAGAGTTGGTTGATAAGATCCCTCTGGCCCCTTGTAAAGTGTGCCAAATAGTTCAAGGACCTTACGGCAAAGGTTGATGAAGCAAACACACAATTCCCGAGTCTGTCTATCACCCAGGACTCCTTGTTGGGTGGATGGACAGTCTGGCTCTCTTCTGCCAAATCTTTTTTGGTTGCAGCCACCACCACCATGGCATCTACTGGAAGACCTTTAGACCAATGGAGATGCTCAGCTGGGGGAGATAAGATCTTGTCAAGCCTCCGCAGTATAGCTTCCAGGGTGTCAGGAGCCTTCCATGCACACTGGACGATGAGCTGGACAAGCTCATCAGCCAGGGGGTAACCCAGGAGGTAGGGGACTGGGCCCGAAAGGCCTGCAGTAATACAGATTCCTCTGAGGAAGGATTGGAGGACTTCCAGTCAAACCTCTGTGTTAGGATCTCAAGGATGTCACCAAAGGACACCTCATCAGAGGGTAACTGTGGGGACCCTTCCCCATTATCAAAGTCTGTATCTTCGGTCAAAGACTCCTCAGTGGAGTCCATGCGCTTCTTCTTGCATGAAACTTTGTGAGGTACTTCAGTGGGGAGTTCTGGGGAAGATTGCAAAGAGGGGGTCTCCTGGGGGGGGAGTAACCTGAGGCCCTTGTGCCCAGTGTCCAGTGGTTGTTGCTTGTGACAGTTGCAGCACAGAAGGGGGAGAGAATTCCAACATGGGGGGGTTGCCAGCAGAGGCAAGCACCCTCTCCATGACCTGGAAGACCGGACTACCCAAAGAAGGTTGGGAGCCCGGAACTGAGCATGACAACCTCAGAACCATGGTCACACCCTGCTCTGACAAGCTGACCCCCAGATGAAGAGTCTCAAGAGGGTTGTGGAGCGTTAGGGAGGGAGGATTCCTGGAGGGTGCCATAGAAAAAAATCAGCGTGGACCCAAGAATGCCCTCCCCCATGGCACAACCACTAGCCTGAGAAGAGCCCAATGCCCAGTGTGCCGAGGGTCACAAGGACGATTCCAGCTCCAAAGTGAGGTCCACTATTGGGGTCAGAGGGTGGGAAGCTGCTGTCAGAGGAAGGGGCTTCAAAGCTTGCGTGGAAGTCAAAGGGGGAGTGTACGTTGGAGTCTGTGGAGAAATATGTTCACCTGAAAGATGGAACATAGCTTTAGATGGTTGAGAGAGACCCCTGGCTGCAAGCAATTGGTCAACAGACACATCTTGTTCAGAGAGGCTCCTGGAAACCTGAAGGCGATTCTGGCCTTTCTAGAAAAGGACTGTATTGGCTACCAACATATGGATCCAAAGAAGGAGAGTACTTGGTCCTTGCTAGTTCGAGTGGTGCAGAGCCCGGAACTGAGGGTGTCTGCACTGAGGAGAATGGTGTTGAGGTAATCTGTGCCAACAAAGGCAGCTCCATAGAAGTCGCGGAGTCTGCACCATAAAGGCAAGTGTCTGCACTGAGGAGTATGGTGCCATCGAGGAAGGTGTCTGCACCAGTAGTAATGACAGTGCCAAAAGGGACTGCACCAAAGAGCATGTTGGTGCCAAAGGTGTCTGCACCATAGAGGACAGTATTGTCAAACTCATGGCCGAAGGAGATTGCACCAACTGTGCCAAAGGAGACTGTGCTTGCAGTGACGGTGCCGGTAAAGGCTGCAATGAAACTGTTGGAGCTGTAAGTGTCTGCACCGGGAACTCTGGTGCTGGTTGAGCAAGAATCAACTGGGTTGGTGCCGAACCTGGAGCCAATAGGGTCACAGGTCGCAGCGCTGGACTGGAAATTTTAACCTTCTTATGAGTCGACCCCCTGCGATCTCCAGAGTGAGATGAAGTGAGTGACCTTGAGGAGGAAGAAGAAGAACACCTCTTATGGGGTTTAGCAGGAGGGGGTGAGCCCTCTGACCCAGAGATAGCCTCACAGAAAGGAGTTTTAAGGAGGCCTTTCAAAATTAACTTGTTCTTTCTTTCACTGAAAGTCCTGGTTGAAAAATTTCTACAAATCCCATACGGAGGATCCACAGAAAGGTGATAGATATTCAAGCAATAGACGCATAAGTCATGGCCATTGGAAAGTGGTAACTTACGGCCACAATTCTTACTCTGTTTGAAACCAACACTATTTTTCTTGTCTGACATAATAATGTGGAGAAAAACGACAGTATGAAATAGATAAGAAGACTACCCAGAAGGGTAAGAAGAGAGAAAGGAAGGATTACCAACAATGGTAATGAAGAATGACTTAAAAGGTAAGAAAAAGGGTAATACAGGGAAAGAAATTATAGGAAGAGAGTCTTAAAGATATGATAGGGTAGGAGTATACAAATAGTAACTGACTGAAAACTTTAAAACACTAACAATATAGAAACTTTCAAAATTATTCACTTAGCTGAGAGAGAGTGGCTTGACACAGCTGTACAGCAATGTGGCAAACGAGATCTGAGATAACAGGGAGCAGAGAATTCTGGGACGGATCTTAGCTCGAGAGTTTTTGGCTGATGCGAGCTTGGTATAAGGCCGACTCAGTTTCGAGGATGGAACCGATAACCCATCAGTAAGGAATGAACGAAGATTAACAACATCAGATTTTTTATTCTTTGAATTCCTTAACAGAAATGAACAAATGTACGAAGAAGGGACAGAACACTGTATTTTTATACCAAAAGAATTAGTGTAAACATGACAACGTATTTTAGAAGAATGATAACTTCTTTTATTTTTTCTATTTGTGTAAAATGTATAGATGTATATTAAACTTGTATTTTAATGCTATTCCTTTTTAGTTTATAATTATAAGATAGATGATTTGTCTTGTGAGGAAGTAGTCAGTGTTTCCTGCCATAAAAAAATGTGCTTGTACTTCATACGCTTTTCATTTGCTTTTTCATTTCTTTTCGCTCTGTTTCTATTCCTGCTCTAAAGCTTAACCATAGTTTATTTCTATTTCTGACTCATTGCTGTCAGTCAGGGTTGAAGTAAACTGGGGATGCCCACATTTATGCACATTACTTGTGACATAATCCAGCGATGCCCAGAATGATGCATTACCATGGTGGGGATACTGCAAATACATTACACCCAAGGATAGCTCAATCTCCTTGAGTCTCAGTGGGATCTACAACAGGTTAATATGACATACAGCAGATACATACCTCTCAACTTCTTAGAGCAAGACATCTGTCCAAAGCCATTAATAAAAGTGGGACAAAGGCCCAGAAATGGGGACAACTTTTAAATACTGCTCTAACAAACTTAGAAAGTTGATAAAATAACAGGTTTTGAAATTTTTTTAAGTCTTTTGAGTTTCTATTACCATGACGGGAATGGACCCCATTCCTAAGTCAAAGTACGATTAAAGTTCATGAAATTAGTATTGTTTCAGTCTTTAATGTCAGCCAGAAGTGCTCTTCGCGGCACCTGTAATGTGCCCAGTAATGACTCCTTCTGCAATTCATATGGAGTTACATATACTGGCAACATATCTAAATATGATTGCAGATTCTTTTTTATAAGACTCCTACTACTATTGGAACTGTCTAGGTATCTTTCTTCCACATTGTTCTTGTGTCTGTCTGCAAATCCTGATATTTTATGACTTTCTGTCTCTCTGTATGCAAGATACTGTAGTCACTGGGTGTAGTGATTTCAATGATCAGTGCTACTTTTGTCTTTTTTTCATGGACTACTATATCTGGTTTTCTCGTATCTGTCTTTTGAACTGCTGGTAATGGGTGATCCCGTGTGATGTAGACTTCATCATTTTCTATGATGCTTTATGGCTCATGTTTCCAGTGTTTTTCAGCTACTTCAATACCATAATGTTTACACAGTCTCCAGTGCAACAGTCTTGCCACATTATTATGTCTTTCAGTATACAGTCCTTCTGCCATTAGTATGTCACAACCAGCAATGAGGTGTGTGACTGTTTCCAATTCTGTTTTAATAAAACTACATTTATCTGTTTCTCCCACATGTTCAATGGACTTTCTAAACCAATGTGTGCGTAGTCCACTATCTTGGACCTCCAATGTTAACCTTTCATCTTTTGGTTTGAATTCGTCACTCCTTAACCATTCCTGTGTTCAATCCTGATCAACATGAGGTTCTTCCAGTAGTTTTCTATACTTCCAACTATATGTATGCATTTTCCACATTTCTTGCCTTCTCATCCGATCCTTCACCTTATATTCTTTCCTTTGTTTTTTGGCATATTCAATTGCCTCTTGACTTTTATCTACTTCTGGTTTGATTTCCATTCCTGCTTGACAGCAATATACTTCTGCTAGACTAAGCAGGGAAGTTATCTTAGATTTATTCTCCTCATGTTCCAAAACTTCTACTACGTTTGAGTCCTGTGAGGTCAGCAGATATGTGTGCAGTCCCACAACTGCAGATCTATACATGTTATCAATTTCAAGGAGGCCCATACCTCCTTTGGAATGGGGAATATATAATCTTGGTATATGGCTTGGCTTTTAGAAATCATTTGGTGAGCATGAAGCATCCTTCTTGTTTTCCTATCTAATCTATCCAACACATTTTGGGGACAGTCAATCACTCTAAAACTGTAAGTTAGGACAGGAACAGTAAACTGATTTATAGCTTGAATTTTGTTCCTAGATGTCAATGTTGTTTTCAGGATTCATTTAAGTCTTCTAAAATATTCCTTACTAAGTTTTATTCACATTTGTTCATGTTCCTTCATCAATTCCCAAATATTTATATACTCCCTCTTGCTGAAGTTCTTTTATATCACATTCTTATCCCAAACTGATGTTTTCTTGGTGCTGTAGCTTTCCTGCTTTAAAGGTTGCTTTTGCACATTTATCAAGACCAAATGACATTATTATATCATCTAAAAAAGTTTTGACAACTTGCAGTTGTCCTTTCAGTTCCTCATTTGATGAGCTATGCAGTTTTAAATCATCGACAAAGAGAAGATGATAAGTATTTACACTTTGCATTAGTATGAATCTTTCTGAAGGGTATGAAGTATGAAACTCAAATGCCTGTCATTATTTTCTAACTTCAGTCTTTAATGACCTGTCACTAAATTGCCAGAAAACCACAGTTTTATGAAAAATGGAGCAAAAATTTGTGGCAAAAATCTGGATATTCTGTGAAAATCTGTAGAGTTGAGAGGTATGAGGAGAGATCATTATGGCAGTAATGCATATAATGCACAAACATAGTGTACACTGACTAGAGTAAATCATTGCTTAGTTCTTGTCTCAGGTCAATCATAGCAAACCATTGCTCAGTTCTTGTCACAGGAACATCAAGAGTACCACAATGGCAGGATAACAAGTGAGGTATGTCATTACTGCAAATATATGGTTCTGTATGAGCACCACTGGGATGCATGCCACATCACACAGGTACCTTTACTGTGGTGTTTCTATGTCATAAGTTCACATAACAGAATAGTGCATTTGGAGGTTAGGGTGGCACAAAGGCTGATGTTGGCACCTACGCAGGGACAGATGATGATGATAAAACACTTCTATCAGAATTACAGTTGGACAACACAATGTCACAGTCTCCATCCTGGGTGGTCATGCATGCTCTGCATAAAGTGAATGTACAGCATTACCCAAAGATGAACTCATGGCCATACACTTCTTTACATACCATCCTCAGGAGAAGGGTTCTTCTGTGGCTGTGAGCACTTGCAGTGCCCTCCTTGTGGTTGTCATAGTAGATGTGTGCACTGCATTAGATGTGGGTACACCTATCATACTGCAGCTTTGCAGGGGTGCTCAATGCAGTCATGTTTATTGGCTGGACCATAACAAGGAAATGGCACTTGGGATCAGTCAGCCGATGTAGCAGTGGGTATGCATGTTTCGGACTTCTTATGACCTCATCAGCACAGCATAAGTGAACTGTTTGGCTTACTTTAGAAACATAGGGTCTTTAAACCCAGCTGATGTGCATAACCATTAAGGTGTCTGCAAAATATCCCAACTAACATCCAAACCAAAGGGTAAAAGGGTCACACAGACAAAACAAAAACTACAAGAAAATGCTAGCCATGCTAGAATTTTTACTATGTGATACCTTAAACCTCCTGTAATAAAGACCCATAGATGGTGATCCTCTGGAAAAAAAAAAGAAGATTAAAGAAGAAGACAGATCTTTGAGATTCACTCTTTTCATGGGTTTTTGGTCTTTTTTTTCCCGACTTGACGGTAGTCTGCAGTTTGAGTGCCAACATTTCAATAGGGAGCCTTTTTTCTTGTTATATAGTTTATTTAAGCTGATGGATCACCAGGGTGGCTAGTTCTTAAACATAACATTATATATGACTCTAGCAGAGATGGTCACATCTACAAATTCATGAAATGATATCTTTCTAAAAAAGATTTCTGTACTGTACAGGCCCTTGGATGCTGGAGACTGTGAATGTGGACACTGACTACTGGCCTAAAAAACGTATTTATTTAAAAGTGTGGTAAACTGGAAGAACTGCTAATTTTTCATCTGGAGTCACATCAACTCCTTTTATCTTCTTTTTTGTGGAAAAGAAGGATTATCCACAGACCAACCAGTAATGTAATCCATAAAATGTAATACTTACATAAGAGAAGTTTCTCCCTACTGGCACATAGCCTGAAAAATGGAGAGCACTTTCCTCAACAGTAGCTTCAGAAGAAGGACAGCAAATCTGCTTTATATAGAAATTCTCCACTTCTCTAGGAGAAAATACAGGAGTTTTATTTCTTTTCTTGTTACCCTCTTGAACCCTCATAGCTACCAGCAAAAGTTGATGGCTTTGTGCTCTCGCCAAATGACACTGATACAATGAAGGTACCAACGTAGGTCATTGTTGCTTCAGTGATGTTTCCTGTACTAAACTGACATTCCTCCTTGCAAATGTCTTATGGTCAATGCAAGCCTGCAGTGAGACAGGCAAACTTAATGGAATAACAGAGTGCCTAGATTAAGAAAACACTGCAAAAGTGCCAGGCTTATCTTCCATTGAAACCTCTAGATACAACAAAATTACAGCGGATTATCAACATATGTTCACGGAGTAACTGCTATCCATCACCCATCATGCTTCACTTCACATATGCAAAGCTGTATGTTTGTGTCAGTCATTTGCTATATGATAATTGTTCCGGCAACTAGATCCCTGTCTTGTTTTAAAGTTAGGATCTTCTACATGGCATTTCACTTAATGCCATAAAGCTAAAACCCATATTAGAATTTTACAGTAAGAATTATGTGTTCTAGCAAAGGTGCTGCAAACCTGTTTTCTTTTAGCAGCATTAAGGCCAGTGAGGAGAATTTTGGTATGTTAGAAAATGACTTCATATCCTTGTGTTTGGGAGTCATTTGAATCGCAGTGTTCTCAGTAATTGAAATGGAATACACAGATTTACATTTTCTTCATGTCTATTACTAATTTTTTGAAGACTCCTCTTTATTTGTTTTCATCACGTTATTCTTTCTCTTCTGCTTCATATCAGACTCTCTAGTAAAATTCTTTAAAATCAGAGTTAAGAGAAAGGGTAAGAAATACAATTACTTTAAACAATGGACAGCAACCCATCAAAACCAGATTTTGCCTGAAGATCTTCAATGAAAAACAATAAAAGATCAACCAGCTAGAGGTACTGTACAAATAAAATTATGGTACTACGTATTATCGCAACCAGATTTGGAGCAGAAGAAGCAGCTCATTTCAAGCCCTTCTCCTGCCGAAAAATCTTATCAAAGTTACTTGGGAAGTGTGGCACCTACTCGTTTATAAAAGTGAAGTACATATTTACTTCCCTGTGTAAGACTGCTGTATTTTAATAATTATGTGTACAAGGAAAGAAACTGAAAGATGGCCGCATGTGGAAGCCTGAAGCTTGACGTTAATACATCAGCTACTGTTCTACCCACAAGTGCACAGCAGCAAAAACAGCAAAAGCTGCTGCTGTTGGGCACCGGTAATGTTAAATGTTAGTTTTATTGTATAATAGGGAACTGTCATTCATTTTAGAAAGGGCGCTCCTCGTGTGCTTTGTGTGTTTGCAATGGGTCTGTACATATAAGGTAAGCACCTCTGTTGCATTGTGTCCCATTGTCCCTCCTTAGTTATCACCAAATACCTAAATATTTTACGAAGACAACTATGTGTGTGTTAGGACTTTGTGCCTGATTTGGGGGAATCACTAAAATGGTAGGGCTAGAAACAAGGTTTTCTTTAATAAAAGGCCCTGCTTACTCAGTTGTGACTGATTATTACCTTCTGTGACAGCTGACGAAATCGTTGGTAAAGGATGCTACCCAGGAAGAGGAATTTTACCATTATCCCTCTTTCTGTCTCACAAGCAATGTGACAGGAAAAGTAGTTAGGAGTTTACACACCCCTTCTTAGGTTAACATAAATCGTTTCACAAAAACATCGCAAATGATCCCAGGCTAGGAATATGGTTACGATACTACGTAAGTACCAAAATTACTTCATTGTTAAAGTAAGATATGAAGTACTTAAATTGGTGTGAAGAAATGAAGAAAGCTTCTAGGAATGTACTTTATATGGGAACCTTGTGCACCAATTAATGTTCCACAGGAAGCAGGTGCAAAACCCACATTGCTCTTCAATGGGACTCAGGCATACAGATTAAATTTCTGCCTAAGAAAGAAGACATAAAAGGTAGGTAAATTCCAGATGATGTTATTTATTCCTACAGTGCCCCCACCTGAAGAAGGTCAGCTTCATTCTAAACATTGTATGATTTGACATAAATTGTATAAATGAATGAGTTAAATATATCTCGACCTGCAGACATTGAAATAAGAACAAAGACCCAACATCCAACTAAAAATCTGGACATTTAATTAGCATAACATTTGAATACTAAATAACTCTTCCAGCTTCCTGGAGGAATGTGGGATACTGCTCAAAAGCACATGGTTAAAAAAGAGTGATAAAAATGTTGGAAAAAACATAAGCACATTATCAAAGAGACAGTGTAAACTCTGTAGCCTCTAATGAATTTTTCGCAAAAAGGGAGGTGTGAGATGTGTTATTGTTGCAACATGCTAGTTTGTTGGTCATGTAGTGTGGTTTTATGTAAATGAGACAGCTTCAAAAATCATATATGATGAGGGGGGATTTAGAAAATTGTGTGATGGGGAAAATTAAGCCTAAAAATAGGAGCATACCATCAAAAATAAGGACATCCTAAATTATGAATGGAAATAGTAATGTTCCTCCAAAGCAGGGGTGGTTGAGAGGTCTGAATGTGCTGCTTGCAAATGACATTAGGAATATGTAGACTGCATAAGTGATTTAACAGTTCACTCACATTTTGATCCCACCACATTACTCAATGCTCACTGTAATTTGTCATTACACATTACATTATTTGGTGTGTATTTATTTTATGAATTAGGTCTTTTAATGTATGGAAGAATTACCTGCGTATTTATGTTGCGCCACTCAAATACATGTATTACATAGCTTATATGTAGTTTTTTGAGTAGCTGCCTGTGCAAAAAATGGGGCTAATGCAATCAGCTATTATGGTAACAGAAAAAAGTGAATGACTAAATTAGACATTTAATAAAAAGTGCACAGTTAACAAAAACTGAATGAAGCAAGTCAACAACTTAAAACAGAGCTACAAAGTAACTGCTGTCAACTGTGAATCATCTCTTAACTGTCTTCACTCAAAGCTAAAAAAAGTAATTCTAAATAAGAGCAAAAGCAAATTAGAGCTGCTTTGGCTTTCTATATAGCAGGAAAATAAACTTAAGTGAGACAGAAACAAATGCCATGATTACACTCCAAAATTTGGAAACAGACAAATGTGTTAAGTGCTTCCCTATTGTAAGCACTTAGGAATGCTTTAACAAAAATTTGCAAACAGCAGCAGTAGAAGGTAAAAAGTTTTTAAAGCTGTTAGAACTTTACTCTGCTACACTTATAAACAGAAGTGTTTCATACAGCTGGAATGATATTCTGAGAATGATATATGAAAAAACATCATGTTGTTGCTCTCTGCTCATAACCTTTGTACCTTTTATAGAGAGGAAGTATATTAAACACTTCACTTACAAGCCTAACACTAGAAAGTATAGGAGAGTGAAGTGTCTAACAGCTTTTAAAGCCATTAGTTCCACAGTAGGGTGCTTCATTTCTGCCTGCTATTTGTTTGACAGTGTTAAAGTACTTTATAATCTTTGAAAGTCAATAAAAAAACTTTGTGCTTCTACAGTTTTTTTTCTGCAACTGGTAGTACCAGGAGTAGTTAAATTTCCATGCACTACACTGATGTCTCCAATCATCCCCATCTGTTATGTGTTCTTGACATGGGTGCCAAGATTCGCCACTTGAGCATCACTCTTGAGGTGAATTTCTTGGCATCCATGTCTCATACACTTAATAATAGCACGGTTATGATTGAAGACCTAATCATAATCCACTATGTTATGGAATCCATCAGCAGGTATTAATTATGATCAGGATTTGGCCTCTCTGTGGGAAACCTGTATGTTAGTTCTTTTAGAGGCTGAAGCTTATGAACCCTGACAGTTTCATACAGCTTTGATGATAGCCCGAAAATAATCTAAGAAAAGACATCTTGCTGTTCCTCTCTTCTGAATAATTTCTAGTACCTGTCTATGGAAGGAAATATATTAAACACTTCACTTGCTAGCCTAACTAATCAAGTGAACTATCTCAGTAAAGGTAGTCCTTAGCCATGAGTGCTTCCTATCAGCAAGCCTAAACTTGCCACCATTCAGGATGCATCAGTACATAGCCATATTTGGTGAAATGCTTTCTTACTGGGTAGATAGTCTTCATAATTCCAGCACTGAAACTCCTATGGCTTTGTTTGGTATCTCCTCCACCTTATTTTTTAACTGAAACAGAAGTGTCCTCTGGTATTTCAAAATGTATGCTTGGCAGTTAACACGGTGGCAGAGTCACACACTTTCTTCCCAAGTAACCCAGGATTTTACCTTCTTTGTTGTGGGTTATTGGTCAGAGCACTACCACATCCCATCATACCTCTCAACCTCTAAGTTCAAGAAATCTGGACAAAGCCTGACAAAATGGGCTCAAAATAGGAACATATTTTAAATATTGCTCTTATAAACTTATAAAGTTGCTAGAGTAACAGGGATTGTTTTAACATACATTTATTGAAGGATTTGAAGTCTGAAACTCAAAAGTATGTCATTATTTAGTGACTTCAATCCTCAGATCATCCCAGTGATTTTCCCGAAAACCACAACTTTTATGAGGAATAAACCAAATATATGAGCCAAAAATCTGGACATTCTTCAAAAATCTGGAGTTGAGAGGTATGCATCCCTTGCTGGCACCCATGATAGATCAGCAATACAATATCTATAAAGATATTCACAAGAATCTACAATGCCATTAAAATGGTCTGGTCTCCTGGGAGCAGGAAGCTGAGAGTCTGGATAAAAGGATGCACTACTTAATGCATATATCAAGTCTTCAGCCATTGGAGACAGTGTTAAGGGTTTTTGGCTTGTTTGCATCTGAGAATTCCTTAGACTTCTCCCATATGAAAATGACACTTCTTTCTCTTGACAGAATCATCAAATTGGAAATCCTCTGATGGGGAAGACAGAGTATAAATTGCATTCAGTGTCTCACTCAGTATTTGAAGGAAAATATATTTGATCCACACAAGTCAGTTCATCTACATCTGATTCAAAGTAATCTGATTCCTTGGGGAGTGGAGTTGTTTCCTTTCTTCTCTTACAGCTAGGTCTCCTCTACCACTGACTCCTGATCTGAAGATAGTTGCCAGTTATTAAGAATGTGTACAAAATCCTGAACCAACTTCATTAATTTCTGAGAATAAGAATAAGAAACAGAAAAGGATAAAAGCCCACAAAAGTCATGTTGTACCACTCTCACATGCAGAAATACCACTGAGGTCTTGCAGAAGGAGCACGGCCTACTTTTGCTCATACAATCTTGGACAATCTTAACTCTCCACTTAATGATCTTCTGGACAGTTAGAGGTATTATGCATAGTCCTCAAGCACAATAAACACTTGATGTAGAAGTCTTTATGCATGATCTGTTCCTATACAGAATAAACCTAAACACTTTCATTCTGACATCAAAATCTTAGGTCCAGAAATCTAGAATATTTATAAACATGTACAGTATAATCAAAGTGATAAGAAACTTTCCTCAATAGGCTACTTATCTGAAAACTCCAAAATCAAGCAAAAATAATGGACTTATAAACAACAACACCATAAACATCAATCTGCACTTGTACTGCAGCAAGAAACTAAAGATGGCATGGACAAATATCCCTCTGATAACACTGATATGGTTAGATCCAAGTGGGAGGGCATATGCCAAACCAGGAATGGAAAGGCTGCAAAGGTCTGGAAGTTAGGTCGGGCACTGGTATATCTATAGCATAAATCCCAAGATTACCACTATTGCAGTAGTGAACATTAGGCCAACATCTACAATTATGGTAAGTTTCTAACATTTTCATTCTTCTTATGCTTAGAATGTAAATAACCCAAAAAAGTCTTAAAAACAATGAGAACTTGCTTGAAAAGCCTTATCCTTTTCAGAAATTATAGCAGACATCATCTCCCTGCAAACATCCTTCTTCTTCGTTCGGCTTTTCCCAGTTGGGGGTCACCACAGCGGATCACTTGTCTGCTCATGATTGGCAGTGGAGTTTTACAGTGTCGAGTTGCCAGCCTGGCGCCCAACCATCCACAGAAGACACACACATGCACACACTCACACCTAGGGCCAATTTAGAGTGTCCAATCCACCTACAGCAAGTCTTTAGGATGTGGGAGGAAACCGGAGAACCCAGAGGAAACCGACACAACAACAGGGAGGACATGCAGACTCCTCACAGAAAACACCCCAGCCATGGATCGAACTGGAGAACCTCTTGTTTTGAGGCAGCAATGCTAACCACTGCACCACCATGGCTGCCCTCATCTCCCTGCAAACATCCAATTATGATTAATGATTCAACCTTCAGCATAGTGTCTTTTTCTACAGTGGCATAAAATTTTCTATGTCTTCTTTTTTGGGATGGCTGTCATTTCACGAAAGTAATATCTTTCACACAGTGCTTAACTTTAGTACTAATGTACTGCAAGAACCATTTTCCTTTTCACTGTGCTGCTTCTGGAATCAGTGACAAATGCTAAGTACTCACTTCTACATTACTTTTGATGCTATGCCCACATTTGGCTCCTTCCACCGAATGGCCAACCCTTCTCAGCCTGCATCAGACCTCAAACTAGTTTTGACAGATCTCACATCATTCTTTTGTTAAAAATATTCCATGACTGCTGGCTCTTTTCATGGCTCTGTCAATAACTTTGCTACAGAAATGTTAAAATGTAAAGCACAGTAGATAACCATGACATTAAGCAGCCAAAGTAGCTAGTCAGCTGTTGCCCAAATATACTAAGATGGTTCCAGGAAGAAGCATGGTACTTATTGAGCATTTATTCTCACCTCTAGCTGAAAAAAGACTATAAAAAAATATTGTGGTTTACACTAGTGACTTTCGATTTACAAGATGTGCAGAAGAACAGTAAAAGGAGTATCGTGTAGCAGAGGTCTTTTCAGGCTAACCTAATCAAATTCTATTACTGTGCCACTGACGTGGGAAAAGACAATGCACCTGAACTGATCATCATTAAGGGTTTTGGCACTGTATCCCATTTTGTAAGGAATTTATAGGATATGGATATGAGCCTTTAAATAGCATTATACCAATGGAACTGTCTGTCTGCCAAGAGACACAGCCAGTGACTAAAAATGAGCAAGTATACACTGGGGATGAAAAAGAAATTAGGTACTCAACATAATGTTTCATCTACAGTATGTTGTCCATTTTCATTCTTCCTCAACTAATGGGTTCAGATCCAATCCTCTGGATCTCACTCGGCCAAGCTCCTGGTAACCAAAAACTCTTGATCTTCTCTCTTACCCATAATGCACCAACCCAAATTACTTCAGATCTCGTTTGCTGCCTTTGTAGAAAGTAGAAGATGGACATTATTATGGAGCTCCATATCTGGAGCTTACATAAAAATATAAGGGCATATAGGTCCACTAAGCACTCATTCTTCCAAAAGCCTAAAGGATGGGGGTTGGTGGGAGAGGAGTTGAAGAATGAAAATGGACAACACAGATGGAACGTTATGGTAAGTACATAATTTATTTATCTGATCTTGTCAATTTTCATTATGTCCTCAACAGATGGGACAGAATCTCCAGCTACCTAATTTCCAGGGCTGACTTAAGGAAGGATATTCCTGAGCAATATCAATTCAATAGATGCCTTCCTCTGGAGACCAGATCTAATTTGTAATGAGTAATAAAGGTATGGGGAGTAGCCCAAGTAACTGCTGCACAAATGTCATCCATGGATACTCTGGATTGTAAAACTGAGGAAGATGCCATGGATCTGGTGGAGTGGGCTCGAACAAGTTTGTCAGAGCAATGACCAATTTGTTATACACAAAGGAAATGCAAGTTGTTATCCATCTAGATAGAGTAACTTTGGTAACTGGTTTACCCAATGCTGGTTCCGCATATGAAACAAACAATCAGAATTTTTGATTTTTTTATCCTATGTAAGTAAAAATGCAACTGTCTATGAACATCCAATAAATGTTCTCCTTTGTTAGAAAATTTGGGAAAGAATGCTGCCAAATGAATTGATTGATTTATGATGGATTCTGACACCACCCTTGGAAGAAATGACAAGTTGGTACATAAGGTAACTGTCTTTATGAAAAATCAAGTATGGAGGTTTTGAGCACAATGCTTGGATCTCAGAAATTATTTTGGCCCAGGTAATGGCCACTAAGAAAATTGTCTTCCATGAAAGATATTTGAGTTCACATGTAGTTGAGGGTTCAAATGGAGATTGTGTAAGAGACTGGAGCACAAGGTTTAGGTCCCAAGGTGGGGTAGGATCTTTAAAGGGTGGACTTAAGTGTAGAGTGCCTTTCAAAAAAGCTTTGCTCAACTTATGGGATGCTACAAAAGAAACATTTTTACTCCAACATGAAAATTGGAAATTGCTGCTAATTGTACTTTAACAGTAGAAGAACCAGCTCCTTCTTCAAAAAGATGCTCTAGAAATTCCAAGATACTATGAATGGGGCTGAGAAAGATTCAATGTTATGGTTTTGAGGCCAAAAACAAATCTCTTCCATTTGCTAGAGTATAGTTTTCTGGTTGAAGGTTTATGATAGAACAAAATAATATGATGGACAGGAGAAGAGAGCATAGGTTGTCTTAATATTAGTGGAACTGGAGGAACCAGGCAACCAGCCTCAGATTCACTATGTTTAGATATATCTTGCTTGTTGGGTAAGACAGGAGGCCCAGAGTTGGATCCATAAACCAAGGTGTTTGAATCAGGTGAAGCCAAAGGAAAAGAAACCAAATTTGTTGAGGCTAATAAGGGACATTGTGGATAACTTTGCTCTTCAACCTTGCAGCTTTCTGAAAAAAATTGGGAATCAATGAAGTGGAAGGATACATGTAAAGGAGACAAGTGGGCCAATCATGAAGTAGAACATCCTTCAGGGATTCCCCCTGTAGGAGGATTAGGGCAAAGTAGCTGCAGCATTTTGTTGTTTGGGGGGACACAAATAGATTGCAGCAAGGCTGGCCCCATAGTTGGAAAACTGTGTTCCCCATCTTTTTCTTCAGGGACCATTCATGTGGTAAAAGAATGCACCTGCTCAATTTGTCTGCTATAATGTTGGACTTCCCTGGACTGTGAGTTGCTTAAAGAAAGCTGTGGAAAGAGATCACCCACTGCCACACTCTAAGAACTTCTCAACACAATGGGTAGGATTTGGTTCCTTCTTATTTGTTGATGTACCAGATGACCTACATACACATTATTTAACCGTACTGCAATTGTCCCCAAAGGTAGAGCATTCTGAAATGCCTACAATGCTAACAACACTGCTCTCTTCTCCAGGACAATTATATGCAAATTGGTCTCCTTGGTGGACCAGGTGCTTTGGACTGCCTTCTCCTGATAATGCACCTCCCAGGTGGAAAGCGTCCATGGTCATTATGGCTTTGGGCTGAGGTGAATGAATAGATGATCTTGTAGAACCTGGCCAGAATGAATCCACCATTTTAGATCTCTCTTGCAGATGTGAGTGATTCTTATCTTGTAAGACATAGGTTTGTAAAGAATTGACAATTGAGTAGCTAACATCCATATCCAAATAAGGATAACTTAATTTACTAAAAGATATTTCAGTCTTTTATAACCACTGGTAAATAACTAAATTTAGAAGGAATAACAAATGATAGGCAAGTTTCCATTGCAGCTTGTTTTGATATAAGACTCAATATTAAATAAAATAAAATGAACAGTAAACTAAATGTTACAGAAAAGACAGATAGATTGCTGACTAGCACAGAGGTAGCAGTGCTGTTAATCAAGATAGTCTAGAACTTCACAGAGGTCAGGGAAGGTGAGCAGTAGACTGACATGCAGTATATCAGAAGTCATTATTTTGCTGAAGTATGGCAGGTGGTAGTGAGATTGTTTAGTTAATGTATTTAGTGGAAGTAGGGTGACAACTGGTTTGGCTATGTGCATGGCTGTACCTCTAAGCTGCAGGTACACTTGAGAAATATTAGAGATATATATTTAGAGATTTATAAATGCATGTGCACTTCTGTTTGCTAGTTAGATGCATATACAATTCTGTTTGCTATATATATATGTATATATAAATATATATATATATATATATATATATATATATATATATATATATATATATATATATATATAAATATATATATATATATATATATATATATATATATATTCATATAGGAAACTATAGTCAGTTAGATGTATACATTTCTGTTTGCTGAAATATATATTAAAGGGTTAAACTGTTCTTAGCTAAAAACGGCATACATCTGTAAATGTAACATTAGGGTCCAGTGCAGCTTGAGAAATTGTACAGTATTGTACACATCGTCTGTTATATAGACAAGTTATCTTTATAGTACAGCATAAAGTTTAAAAAGCTAATAGTCTGCAAAGTTTATGTGCACTAACCAGACTTTGTTTTTATAAGGCACTAAAGCAGTGCGCTGATCAGACTTTGGTTTCAGCACGCAAAAGCTGTTCAGACCTTTTATTTCTACTAGGCACTAACACAGAGGTGCAGCTGGTAGTCTCAGCAAGTACAAGATAAAAACAAGACTGTCACCATTCATTTTAAATTACCTTTCAATGGCGGGCCTAGCCTGTATCCAAACACAGGGGGAGTGGTGCCTTGTATAAGCTTACTTCAGTAAAAGCACAGTAACTAACAATTATGTACTTGATTGAGTCCAGAATAGGAGCACTTCAATTTCCACAATTTACAGCAGCACAGTTCCTCAGACGTCTGAATCTGGAGTGAGACTGCCTTGCAGGAAGGAAGCAGTGCCATAAATTCTCCAGGTTGGTGACATCTCAGATTCAAATGTGCTACTGCCAGCTTCATTTCACCAGCTTTTCAAGTAACTACAAAAGTTTTCCAACCATCTACGGTGATCAGAATTGGCCAGCTGTAGTCAACATGGACTTTGGTAAGAAAATTTTCGTGTGTTACATGACAGCATGAATGTTGTAAATCAGGATAGTAAAAAAGGTAGTAAACACAGTATTACTATTAATATGTCAATTTTAGATAGACTACAGAATGTGTATAAACAGCATATTAGCAAGTGTAAAACATTATTAAGGCAGGTTGACAGTCAGGAATTATTTAAATGGATTATGTTTCACTGGTATCTTAAACAGAAACATGATTGGTATGACAGTAAATGTTTATTGTGCAAGTCATATGAAACTGCTTTCTGTGTGCAATGTCATAAAAGTAGAGTTCAGACCATTGTTAATAATAAAGCAGCACATAAGGGTCATACACTTGCATTGTTTTCAGATGTTAGTCCTGTCACCACATGTGAAATGTTAATTTCAGAGTTACAACAGCAGTCAAGTCAATTATTGAGAAAATCGCCTGCCCATCTTGTTAGACAAAAGTGGAAAGCTACTGTACAGTACAAAACAAATAAGGACAAAGATGAGGTTAATGGTGAACTGACAGAAAAATGTAATAAACTTCTAAAATACAGACAGAATGAGTTCAGAAAGTTTAAACAATGTATGCAAACACTTTTTCAGAAGGCATAAGAGCTTTAAAGTCAGCAGAACAGAATACTAAGACATATCTGACAGCCTGTGCAAACTTACAAGCCAAGAAAAATCTGGTTAGTAAAGAGTTAAAAAGAGAAATTCTAGATCTGACCCAGCAGTTAACTATACTGACATAAAATAATTTGCATTTAGAAAGTGGTTAGCGTACACATCAGGATCTAATGTAACTTTCATTTGGTTAAAGCAAGACACTTACCAATTAAATAGTAATGTAAAACATATGACACTGTTCTCATAGCATATACACAGGGTTAGCCTCTCATAACTAAGCTGTTAAATAATTTCAAAATCACCATTTTAAATAACAGAACAGTTCTAAGGCACAGAAATCAAATTAGATTAATTAAAAGCAATAAAGACATGAGATCACAAGACTGACATGCATGTATTTTCTTTTCACCTAAAGTGCACTTATTTAAAATGCACAAGAACAAAAGGCAGACAGCAGCAAATGTAAATAATGTAACTATATCTGTTTTAAGCATGTGTTAGCTAAGCCAATATCTCTTTTGTTGTTTACAATTTTTTGTAATTGTATAATAGCATCAACAATAGCACAGACTCCAGCAAAAACAGTATTCAAAAGCAATGTTACTAATATAAAGTTGTACTGGGTAAATAATACTAAAAATAAAACCCAAGTTTAAAATGTATGCATAGTTATGCAAATTACAAATACTTATAATTCTAAGAGTTTTACAACAACATTCTAGTATCAAGTTGCAAATGTATTAACAAATGACTAAAGGGGTTAAGGAATCTACTATGGTCTGCAGAGTCTGAAATGCCCAAGAAGGAAAAATGTAAAAGATTTTGTTTTATGTGAGCTTGAATCTTCCCAGGCCGGAATGGGTAGTTATAAGAAATGTTGAAAAAAACAAGACTGGTTGCCACATCAGGTGGCTTGCATTTTTCTAAAACATTATTGTTACTAAAACATAATTGTTAAGTGTTCACATGCAACACTAAGCAAAAAGCAGGAGAGTCTACAGAAACCCTATTTAGTAATTGTAATAAAACATCACAATTGTACATGCCTGTCATTAATAATCTGTTTGAAGGTAAATGCTACAAGTAAAAAAAAACTCAGTTACACCAAGTACAGCCAGTAAATGGGCCATGGTATGCAGTTCAAATAAATTATGCAGGTCCCTTGCTAACAACAACGGGAGGGTACAGATACCTAATTCTACACTGAGTGTGTAAACAGTACTGCTGAAGGGACTAAAATAAAGGTACAAGAAAAAACATATTGGTCGGTGTTAATAATTCAGTATGTATTAAAAGACAACCTTGCCTTTTTATTGTCATCAAGTAATAAGGGTACTATCAACATGAACGGTAGTGAGACAAAAATACCAGAAATACATTTTAATGTTTCAGTAATGTTTAATTAGCAGGCTTCAGTTTAATACTAAGTTTGTAAACTGGACTAAGTGTACATTACAGTCATTGTGTGTACAAATGCAAAAACATTCTGTACAATCAAGAGTATATTCTACAGTAAATGGATTAATATGTAAACAGCATTCTTCAGTGTATAAGCATGTTTTCTAGGACACTCTGTAAATCTGTGTAAATGGACAATTTTGCAGTCAAGTTTTAAACTGTTCACAGAAATTGCTCCTCAGTTCATTTGTATATATAGTAACAGATCAAAGCTTAATATTTATAACACGTGTTTATTTCAAAAAACAAGGCTACAGTGCTTTTGCAGTAATATCCACAAGCAGTGTCACTAAAATCACTGTATAGAGCATCACTGTATAGAGTCATATTCAGCAATTGTAAAATACAGCTCATTGATGATAAAACATTTTCACAGAATGGTCCTCAAAAGGAAAAAAGTTGTTAAACTGGATAATTCATCCAATTCTAGTAGTAATGGTTGTTATCATTGTGTTAACCATATAAAACTATGGTTTAACTTGCTGTATTAAAAGAAAACTCAAGGTTTTGCTTCCTAATGTGTTTCATGTAAATCATAATGCCAAAAATGCATATCAGTGTTTTAAAACAAAAAAGAACTGTTATATATATTTAGAGATTTAAAAATGCATGTGCACTTCTGTTTGCTAGTTAGATGCATATGCACTTCTGTTGGCTATAATATATATATATATATATATATATATATATATATATATATATGAAACTATTTAGATACATACATTTCTGTTTGCTTAAATATATATTAAAGGGTTAAACTGTTCCTAGCTAAAAATGACATTCATCTTATAAATGTAACATGAGTGTCTGGTACAGACTGAGAAAAAGGCTGATAAGCATAACTCCTTAAATGAGGCATTCAGTTGTGTGTAACAGTCTGGTACAAGCTTCAAGAAAAATTACAGATAAGAAATTTCCTGAGACACAGGTACAGGCAGAATGGGAAAGCTGATTTATAAGGTAACATTCACAGTAAATTCACCTTGAAACAGAACAGACTGTGTGACATCAGAGGATAACAAAGTAACAGACTATAAATTCCAAAGGTATTAAACAATAGACTGTTCTCATGGACAGGATCAGAATTGCAGAAGAAAAAAGTGTATATAAGGACAGTAAAAGTGTATGATGTTTAGATCTGATTTCTTGTTAGATCTGCACACTGGAGATACTTTATGTTGTATGAAAAGTAAAATCAGAGACATTAAAGCTGTAAACTCTACAGTATTGCATGTGTTTGTCTGTTATATAGACACGTTATCTTTATAGTACTGTGTAAAGTTTAAAAGGCTAATAGTCTGCAAAGTTTAGTCATTAATCAGACTTTGGTTTCCTACAAGGCAGCAGCATTGAGCACAAATATTTGACAGACATCTGCATTTATTTTTTCAAGGAGTATAGAATAAATTATACTGTCTAGATAGTCAGGTTTTCCTTGAGGCTAACAGGAAAAAGATATGGTTAGATATATACCATCTCCTATGCTGAGTTACTATTGGTGGTTGGTGAAGGATCTTACTGTATTCAGGAAAAAAATTAAGAAACTTTAGAAGAATATGGAAACTAGGTAGCATCAGATTGATAGAGAAATGACGAAAATTGTTGAGAATGGTGAATTTTTGAACATTAGCTAAAACAACACTCCCATGTATACATTTGATAACAGTAGACTTGGCATACATTACTATGCTGTAATAGTTAACAGTAACAGTAAAGTCATGGAATCAAACAGCAAAGTACAAATGCACTGTCAATAATGATTAAATAGACTTTTGTGCCACATTATTTTTTTCTTTTGCAGAGAATGAGTACCTCTGTTCTAGAATAACTTTTTGAATTAAGTGGAGGAAAATTCTAAAAATATTTTATGTTCTAAGTTTTCATTCCAACCTGATTCCATAATTCAAAACTGTATAATTTTAGTTATTTTTAGCAACACGACACATAGTGCATGGTAGGACTACAAAAAGCTAATTACCTGGATAATCTGGTACTTGTTCTTTCATAATGGCAGTAGCAGGATCAGTGTAACACTGTGCCAGGTACTCCTGCACATCTTTGGAATGCAAAAGCTCAGATCCTGACCCATCTGCATGAACTGCAAAGAATCTACTGAAAAGTGAAAAACACATTTATAAAGGCAAAGCAATATGTTAAACTGCTTTAAAATTTTAAATTTAACACATTTGTGATGCAGTCACTTTTAAAGTACTTCAAAGAAAACAAATACATGATAAATCGATTATTAGCTTTTAGAATGTCTATAAAATATCCAAAACAAAATATCTTATATTTGATATCTGTACTTTTATATATAACAAGTAATTGAATTGATAGTTGAAGCAATTTCCTTGAGAGCCAACTGGACAAAGTAACACTGGAAACTGCTTTTCCCAATTTCTTTTTTGAGAAAGAAGCAAACAATTGATCAGATTACCTGAAGGGTCTTGTCCTGTGTAGGTAGCACCATAACTGGCAAAAGACAGCCAAAGTATGTAAAATGTACTCCCCTTTATTAGAAATTTTTGGAAAGGAAAGTGAGAAGTTAATAGATTGAGTCAAGTTAGATTCAGATGCTACCTTTGATAAAAAGAAGCATTAGTTCTCAAAGTAACCCTATCCTTAGGAAAGATCAGATAGGGTGGTTTAGCAGAAAGGGCCTATAATTTTCAAATTATTCTGACTGATGTAATCCCTACAGGAAAATAGTTTTCCAAGAGAGAAATCTGATATCTGCTGATGCTGCTGGTTCAAAGGGTGATTGTGTCAAAATTTGCAGCATAATATTAATGTCCCAAGGATGCATCAGATCTCTAACAGGTGGTCTGAGAAGGAAGGTACCCTTTAAGAACGCTTTCAAAATTTTAAGGGAGGCTATGGAAAAACTGTCAAAGCCTATATGGAAATTAAAGATGGCTGCCAACTGTACTTTGATAGTAGAATAGCTGGATTCAGTGTGAAAAAATTCTGAAAGGAATTGTAGGATGGTAGGAACTTAAGCTGAGAATGTGTCTATACCTTTAGAATTTGCCCATATGGAAAATTGTTTCCATTTACTATGACAGACTTTGGTTGTAGAAACTTTTTGTGAAATTTTCAGAATGTGAACCACTGCAGGGGGCAGCTTGGCATCTCTGGCTATTGTCAAAACTGGAAGAACCATGTGGTTAGTTTCATGGACTTCTGATTCAGGGAAGGCAAGCTGAAGGGATGAGACAGAAGATCTGGGAAGTGGTCCAGTATCCAGGGAGGATGGACTAGTAGAGGTCATAAGAAGGGAAACCACGTTTGACGAGGCCAAAAGGGGGATATGAGAACTACTCTATCCTTGCACATCCTTATTTCCTGTACAAATTTTTCATTAGGGAAAGTGGAGGAAAAGCACAGAGGAGTCCCAGGGGCCTATGATGTACAAAAGCGTCCCTCAGTAATTGCATCTGTGGAGTGACTGGGGGAAATAACTGCTGCATATGTTGTTGAGACAGAAAGCAAAGAGATCGCAACAAGGCTGCCCAAGTGACTGAAAATCTCTGCCACTACTACTGAGTTTTGGGACTATCCATGAGGCATTACAATGGATCTGCTCAGTTTGTCTGCTAGAATATTGAAATTCCCTGGGATATGCATAGTTATTAGGAAACAATGTGAATATATTGCCCATTGCCACACCCGCATGGCCTTCTGACATAACAGATAACAGCGTTTTCCCACTTGCTTGTTTAGGTACCACACTACTGACATACTGTCTGTCCAAATGGCAATCACACCTCTGGGGAGAGTATGCTAAAGGACCTGCAATGCTAGGAGGACTGCTCTCATCTCCACAATGCCAATGTGACCAGGAGCCTTGGATAGTTTTTCCCACAAAATGCTCCACTCCAAGAGGTAAACATCCATGGTTACCACTGCCGCCAGGGGGGGTCCATCACAAACGGGGGGATTCTCCGTGACAGAAGGGGATGTTATCCACCATGATACATGGTTTCTGCAAACTGGAGTGATCCTTATCTTTGCATAGAGAGGATGATGAGTCTGTGATCACTGAATGGTCAGTGTCCATTGAAGAATTCTCATGTGGAATCTTGCCAAGGGTACCAGTAGTATAATCAATGCCATTAATCCTAGCATCCAATGTATTAATCTTGCTGGGGGAGAAAGATATCTCAGTAGAGGAGATGCTGTCATCTGGATGGAAAGCACTCTGCAAGGGGGAAGGCTGACTATTTGAGAGGCAGTATTTAGGTGGCATCTGATAAATTCTGCTGTTTGAGTAGGAATGAGTTGACTTTTTCCTAACTGATGGTGATGCCAAGCCTCTGAAGTAACTGGAGCAAGAGGTCTCAATGTTGACAGAATGTGAAGCTCTTAGGAGCCAATTGTCTAGATATGGGAAGACCTGGATCCCTAGCAGAAGGAGTCATGCTCCTACTATTGCCATCATCTTGGTGAATATCATGAGGGCTGTGGTGAGACCAAAGAGCAGTACCCTGAACTAATAATGATTGTCTCCCTGATGGATACAGAGAAATCTCCTCAAATGTCTCTCTATCTTTATGTGATAGTATGCATCCTTGAGATCTACTGCACACATCCAAGTGTCCTTCCTCAACAGTGTCAAAATGGACTGAACTGTAATCATCTGGAAATTTTAAGTGTCTTACTAACTAGTTTACATAGCTCAGGTCCAGTATGGCTCCAAGGTTCCCTGTTTTCTTTTGAACTAAAAGGAAACTTTAGTAGACTCTGAATCCCCTTGTTGGTCTTTGGGGACAGGTTGGATGACTCTTTTTTTTCTAGTAACTTTGACATTTCTGCTACTGCCAGTTCATGCTGACTGGGTGGAGCATTGGGAATAAGTCTCCTTCATTTTGGAGAAATCGAAAATGGAATTATATAGCCTCTGGAAATAATGTCTAGCACCCAAGAATCTGTTGTTATGGTTTGTCAGACAAAGGGGTGCAAAGACAAATGCCTGCTGACTGCTTCCAGAACACAGCAGGTGGGCAACCTCTCAGGGTTGATAAAAGAGTTTCTCATTGAAGGGCCCTGTAAAACCCTGATTCTGTGGTCCACTTCTTCCCCTTGGGTGACATCCATTTTGATGCCCTCCAAATCTTGTGATTTCCTAAACCATATCTTCTTTCCAGACCTCTAATTCCTGGGAGAAAGATATCTGAAAAGTTGAGAATAGGATGACGGCAGCAGAGAGGTTACCATCTTGGTGACTTCTAGTTAAAGTCTCTTTCACCTTTGATCCAAATGAGGTGGACCCATCATAAGAGGCATTGATGAAGGCTGTCTTGAAACTTTCCACAAACTCACAAAGTTGAAGAGAAGTGAGAATACAAAAGGGAATTAGACAAGGATGCCTGATAAGAAGTTTAATGTTTGCAAATTGTATGAATATTAATTCTAACAAAAGTGGTACAGAAATGAATGATGCAAAATATTTTATATAAAAATGAACTTGAGATACTATTAATTATGGTATATGAAAATGATGTAGTATTAATTGCAAAAAATATAAAATCATTGACAGAGGTGATAAAAGTAGTTGAATATTTATTAGAATAGGCAGGTTTGAAAATTAAAGAAAAAAATAAATGGTTGGAGAAATAATAGAGAGTGGAGGTACTTGTTTTAATAATACAAATATAGACGATTTAGGAATAGATTTTGGAAGTAATGATACAATGAAATAAAAAAGACTTTATAATTTTTGGAAATCTTTTAATGCAAGTTAAAAAAAACTATAACATAAAAAAACCTAATGCACAAAAACACGGCAGAATTATTTTTAAAACTGTAAATGTTTAATAAAACAAAAACAATGACAGCACTTTCACACAAAGTGTTTCTTCAGGCCATAAAAACTAAAATGAAACAACATCATTAAATAGCATGAACAATTAAGCAATTAGAGAACAAGCAGAAATTAATTAATGTTGGACACCTCTAGATTTTAGCTTTTTGGTTTTAGAAAGTGCTAACCGTCATTGCTTTTGTTTTATTAAACTTTTACAGTTTTAAAAAGAATTCTGCCATGTTTTTGTGTCTTAGGTTGGATTTTTTACATTACTTTTCCTTTACTCCTGGCACACTCTCTTAAGGATTATTCTGTTTTTTTTAAATATTTATTGAAAGGGTATATTTTAGGGAAGTTAGGTTATTTAGGGTCAGTGATGATATGTCTGGAGGAAATATAGTGATAGTTATTTATTAATTTATTTATTTTAATATTTATGTGGGATTCACATTTAAATCCAGTTAAGGGTTATCCTATACAATAATATACAATAATATTTAAAAGGGAGGTTTGGGATTAAAAGAAATGTGAATGTATTTTTGTCTTGTTTAGCTTTATATAACATATTAAGTGGAAGAGGAAGGAAAGAAATGGTAGATAACTTGACAGATGCAAAATATAAAAATTTGTAGGATGAATTAAAAGGAAATTAGAGAAATATTAGTACAGTAAAAGAATAAAGTAGGGAATTGAATAATAAAGCAGTAATGTGGAAAACAGATATAAATACTTTGGTAGAAATTTGGTAGAGAGTAGAGAAAGATGATATGAAAATACAATGTGAGAAATATTTCAAGTACATCCTTGGGAAAAATTAAACAATGAAGTGAATGAGGCTATTAAACAATGAAAAAAAGATTTATAGAGTGGGAAGGACATAATTGTTATGAAGGTTAATGATTAAAAATTACTGGTTAAAGCAGAAATGAAATATAAAGCAATAAAGCACAGAAGTTGTTTAGAGTGTGGAGAAATAGAATCAATAGAGCATGTTTTTAGTATGTAGGAGGGTTAAAAGGTTATGGGGAATATAGCATGGGAAGTATGGGAATGGATTAAAATGTTATGGATGGTTTGGAGAAGGTGTTATGAACCATGACAAATATATAAAATGAATGGATGTGTATATCAAATTTGGCAGGCTAGAATAAAAGAAATGGTACTTAAAAACTGGAAGGACAAGAACATTTTAGATCATATAAACTATTTTTTTAAATATAAGATGCAATTTTGTTTTATTGTTTTTATACATATGGGACTGTTTTGTATGTGTTAAAGTATTTAATGAGTAGGAGTATGCTTTATACAGATGATGTGACCTTACAGGCAGACTCTGAGCATGAACTTCAGCAAAGGCTAGGGGACTGAAATGCAAAGCTGAAGGCACATGGGATGAAACTGAGCACAGATAAAACAGTGGTACTTGCGGCATATTTGGGAAATCGGAAGTAGCTGAGAAGTGAGATAAAAGGGAAGATAACAGAACAAGTTAATAGCTTCAAGTATCTTGGAGGGGTGGCTGAGGAGAAAGGAAGTCTGAATAAAGAGGTCAAATTGAGACTCAGAGGGGCTTCAGCCAACTGGCACAGAGGCTCAGGTGTAGTGAATGACAGACAAATGCCAAATAAGCTGAAAAGTAAGGTGTATAAGACAATGGTGTGACAAGTACTATTGTATGGTACAGAAACTTAGGCAGTAAAGGCAGAACAGATGAAGAAGTTAGAGGTGATGGAAATGAAGTACATGAGAAGGGTGATAGGATGCACACTGTGGGACAGACAAAGAAATAAGGACATAAGAACAGAAGCCAAAGTAGCTACAATAGCAGAAAAGATCAAAGAGAACAGATTACAGTGGTTCTGACACATGTGCAGAAAAGCAGAAGACAATCTGATGATGAAGATTTGGGACTGACAGGAAGAAGGCAAAAGGAAACGAGGATGTCCAGCAAAGAGGTGGATGGATTGTATGGAGAAGATCTGCAACAGTCAGGCAGGAGTGTTGAAGAAGGCAGGAAAGTGGCACTGAATCGAAAAAGATGGCAACAATTAACATGATACCCTGACCCCATGTAGAAAACGGGAAAAAGGAGGTTGATGATGATGATGACGATGATGCTTTATTTATGAGAAATATTTTTTTTTTGTGGTAAAAATAAGACGTATGAGAATGTGATT
This sequence comes from Protopterus annectens, assembly GCF_019279795.1. NCBI lineage: Eukaryota > Metazoa > Chordata > Ceratodontiformes > Protopteridae > Protopterus > Protopterus annectens. The sequence goes on from NC_056735.1 coordinate 1,695,256,940, forward strand.
GTTTGCACTGATGGATGAGTCAATAAAGAACACCTACTCCTTTCAATAGATGCCATGGGATTGTTTACGTCCACCTCAGCTACCACCAACTTGAGAAGAGGAGACCGGTTTAATGTCTCATCAGAAGGACTATAATATAATACAATATAATATAAAATAAAAAAGTTACTCATTGTCTAGGATTACACCCTTCTACCACCCAAATACTGTAAAAGTAAAAAATGCATGCTGTTATCCTGGATAACCTCTCCTTCAAGATAATAAAATGAACATGCACACTGTCTGTGGTTGCCCTATTTAATTTCCATTTCTCTGAACAAAGAAAACTACAAGTTCCTTGTCAAAAGTACTCTCAACCCTTATAATAAGAGATACTCCTTATCTACAGTCTTCTCTTAATTTCCTGACCCCTGATAAAATGTTAACTTAAGTGTATACTGCTTAAGGTCACCCCACCCATTTTTGTACAATAAAAATAGACTATTTGTGTTTAGGTTCATCCTCCAATATCTCACTCTTGAACATTGCCTCCATAATGCTAATTGTCCAGGATAGATCTCCATCCACCTCCTACTCCTACTCTTTGAGCAGAATGTGAATGCTTAATATCCTTAGTGGATTGATGTTATATTTTGAAAAGTCAGCTATGAAATATGCTTTAATAAATGGAAATCTGAAAAAGAAACATATTCAGCCTACCGAATGAACTTCTAAAATGCAGATTTTCTAAATTAGAAAATAAAATATTTAAATGAGTATAAGACTGGGGAATTCTTACAATTTCAAATCAAATCCAAATATGTTCAAAATGTTCATAGAAAAAAAACATAGTACCTAGTCTACTTTTAAATGGCTACATCAGATGTACATTTTCAAATACATTTCTGACATGCATAAATCAGAAACCATGCTTTTGATTTTTCTTTGGAATTTCTTTCCTGACATTAAAAACCCAGATGTGCAAATGCCTTCCTGCCTATATTAGACATAATAATCAATACGAGCTGAGCTATAAGTTTTTATAGTTCTTTTAAAATAAATTATTGGTGGATTCACTGGCTGGTTGTACTTTTTCCTCTTGCATTGGTGGTTTCAATAATAATCAATACCACTGAGCAGCTAAATGAGTCTCCTTTATTAGCCGGGATATGAATTACTGCAGTGGCTCTAAGTTGCTGCTGATCTCTCAAGTTAAGAAATACTTGTGACTGGCAGCAAATTTAAAAACATACTTTTCGCAGGTGGTCAAATTATATGCAGCCACTAAAATGACAGTGCTGTGCCCTATGATGTACAAATATACTGCCTCTGAGGTTGCACAGACTTTCAGTTCTGACAGCATCCCAGGTCTTATAAAGCCCTCGAGTTAACTTATCCCCATTATATTCTACAAATGACAAAGTGTTTTACATTTTCTAAGTAGCCATCTCCAGATCAATTCAGGTTATCTAAAATTATTGCTAAAATTAAAATGAACACATTCTGAGATTAAATATTTCAAAATGAGTTAGTATCAATGTTTTCTCATCTGGTCTCAGCATTATTTAATATTGACAATTTGAATTCGCCCAACGTAAGCCCGTATTCTTGATTTATCACTCCTGACAAGCATGATTCACTCAGTCCACACATTCTTCAGTGCTTCCAGATTGTTGTGCTACTGTCTTGTCTCTGTGGCCTTAGATGCTTTCAAAGCTTCTGACTGCTTTTACAGACTAAAATATTATAATTTTTTAGGGAGCCTAATCAATATAATACAATGCCTGATTGATTTTAAGTAGACAAGGTATTATTGTTTATTAAATAGCTCATTTTCATCATTTTGCATGATACAAAAGTATACAACCAAGGTTGATATTCATATTATTATCTAATGTTATCTAACACTAGTATTAGAATAGCTGCACTGTTTTTCTTTTATGTGATTAACTTTTGTAATTAAATCCTGCTTATCCTTTGTGACAGAAATCGAGAACCAGGCTGAGTTGGATAAGTTCTGACAGCTTCTAGGTGTGTGTGTGGGGGGGTAGAGTTGCAGTTAATTGCTACTGTTGTCTGAGACACAGGAATGTTTTAGTTAAGCCACTAAATTCTGTTTATGCCAGTCGTAGACTATATAACAAGAGGCCAACTGACCGAAAGTGGGCAAAAGATCTAAGAGGTTAGAAATTGTCATTTTTTTTCCATTTTGTAGTTCATTTTTACAGTCTGCAACTGTTTACCTGTTTTCATTTTTGTTTTCTATTTTAAGTTAATATTTTGCACATGTCTGAACTTCCAAGATGGCTGCACATTGAGTAACAGCTTATTTATTGCTCTTCCAGTGTGAAAACAGAAGCTCAGCAGAGAAGCCCAGTAGACTTGAGTTTATGGGTAAATTTCAGTAACTGGCTAGAAAGTGCATTGTCTGGATGCCAGGAATAAAGAAATAATACAGAAGACCTAGAAAAAAATCAGCTACAAAAAGCAAGGAAGAAACACTGACTTTGGAGAGTTCTACAGCTGTTCAGCAAAAAGCAATGCAACTTCAGACATGACTTCCAGTAACCTACAGGAAGATATAAGACAACTGCATACAGACCTGGTTAAAATCAACAAAACATCGATGGAGTATATCAACACAAACAACAAAAGTCTGGAAGCAAAGGAAGAAGCTTTAAACAAATATTCAGATGAGCTGATAAAGCTGCAAAAATTAGAGGTTGAAATAAAGAAAAAATAAAGAAAAGGTTGACTGAATATGAGATTGCTCAAGAAGAGATGTTTCAAAAAATAATAGAATTAGAGGACAGAGTACGCAAGGAAAACCTGAGATTTTCAGCTATACCAGAGAAGCTGGAAGGAACAGACTGCATTAATTTTATGAAAGCAAAAATAAGCAACTGGACTGGTATTCCACAGCAGGAGTTGTTAGTTGAAAGGGCCACTGTATGTAAGCTCCAAACCTGACTGTAAGAAAACAACCTATACCTTTAATAGTAAAGATGCAATCCTACCAGCAGAAGGAGTTGATTCTGACAAAATTCTGGCAGAAAGGTAAGGTACTAAAAGTGGGAGACAGCAGACTGTTTTTGGAGAATGATTACTCACTGCACACCAGACAGAAGAGGAGCAAATTTATTCCACTATTCAGGGAATGTTGACATACCTGTGTGAGATTTAAACTGCTGTACCCAGCTGTCTTCAAGGTATTCTTCCCTAAAGAGACAAAATCATTTTTGATGAAGTACATCCTAAGGAGGAAATGCAAAAGTTTGTCCAACAAAAAGTAAGCTGTGAAACAGAAGGAGATTCTACTTCTTTGTTCTTCTGTTTTTTTCTTTGTTCTTCTGTTAATAAAGACCACAGAAGGACTGTACCTGTGAAACCTTTTCACATTTTTCAATGGAAAATGTTGGAGAGAAGGAAAGTAGCATGAGAGTTGACTAGAAAAATCAAGAGTACATTGGAAATGAAGCAGAGACAGGATTTCAGAAATGAACCGCAATAAAACCAGTAACTTAATATGGGATTACAATGCAATAATTATATTTGTGAACTATGACAGAACAAGAAAATCTGGAAATATTGGACCTTTTCAGGGTTTGTTGGACTTCTGGGGGACTCTAAAGCATATGCCCTACTTCATGTCATTAATGCTCGGAAAGTGCTTTGAGGAGGGCAAGAGGAGGGAAAAAGTTAACTGTAGTAAAGATTTTTTTGCTTAAATAGTACCAGTTTTGTGGTGTGTGGTTTTCTTTACATGTATAAAGTATTTTTTCAGTTATTTTAAGTCTAATGGGGATTGCAAACAGGTGCTGCTGTTCTTTTTTTTTCTTTTCTTACTCCGATCTCTCTCTCTTCTTGTTCAACTTTAAGAAATGTAGGCACTGCAATGTATAAAAAGCCTGATAAAAGAAAAAATAATGTGTTTTTTTCATTTTTGCATGGGGAAACAACTGGATTAAAAGACCTTAGACTGATTTATTAACATGTTAAAGAGAGAGCAGGTAAATGAAAAAGAACATTGAAAATTATGAGGCTTTTTTCTATCAAATACATGTAATCTCAGTAACAATTTTACAGCTGGTCTTCATGTGTCCATGGAAACAATCTGATAAAGAGAAACTGGCTGCCTGGTTCTCATGTCTCCATGGAGACAATCTGATAAAGAGAAACTGGCTACAGTCTGGTGGAGAGTGAATAGCTGAGGAAAAAATAAGAAAAGAAAAATAGGCTAAGTGATAATGTTCTCTGAAAAAATTCAGGATTTTTTCCAAGGTAGTTAATGTTCTCTGAAAGAGCTATAAAGATAAGACAAAACCAATCAGCACTTAGTAGAACCACAACCTGCACCATGCAACTTAGCATGGATGACCTTTCTTTTAGGCTAAACCAAGTCTGTCAGTGTAGGTGTCAGTTTCGGACCTTTGTTCCTATTAGGAGGGTAATACTTCAATATTTGAAGGTGTATATAGTTTTGTGTGTTATTATTAAGTCAATAGGTTTTAGGGGGCACTGACAGTGTTTTGTTTGAGGGCTTTCAATAAGACAAAATATTTTATAAGATGTGACATAGGCTCAAATGTACATGACAAGAAACAACTGTATAAAAGTTCAACCTTCCAAACAGTGTATGCATGTAGCACAAAAGCTGGAACTAGACATTTAACAAAAAGGTGTTACATATAAAAGGTGGACATAATAACTTTTTAATATGATGATGTTTTCTTTAATGTCTTACATGTAAATGGTCTCACTGATAAATGCATGCAAGAAAGAGTAGTGAACTATATTAAAAAATGTAGCATGCAAATAGCTATGTTACAGGAGACACATTTAGAAAGAACTGAACATGCAAATTTGATAAAAAAAGGTTTTCAGGATGGTTACTCAGCAGAATACATGGGACAAAAGAAAAGAGGAGTACTTATGTAAATTACAAGAGGTGTTACAATAGTGATAAAAGAAGTAAAAAAGATATTAATGGAAGATTTGTAGTGCTAAGGGGCTACTGGCAAGTGAGGAGGATTACACTGGCATGTATTTACATTCTACCTAAAACTGCTGTAAAAAAATTCTGGGAGAAATATTCATTTTTCAGCAAGGAATATTACTTTTAGGTGGGGACTGGAACTTTATTTGCAGCAGTGAAGATGTGTCTGGGGAGTCCAGAAGGGAAAATATAACAAAGGAGGGTAGATCTTTGAAGAAATTTTGAAAGTATTTGGCATGGAAGATGTGAATTCAGTAATAGGAGTTAGGAGTGATATTACATATTATTCCCCAAGATATAAGAACTGGGCTAGGCTAGACAGGATTTACATTTCACAGGAACATGTGCATTTAATTGAAGGTCTTGATACCCACCCATTAACTATTTTAGCACATGCACCAATAATAGCTACAATAAAAACACAGGACAATGAAATAAGAATAAGACATTGACGCTTTCCCACCTATCTGTTGAAAAGAGATAAATTTAAGGAATGGGTAGTGGAGATTATTCAGGAGTTGTTAGAAACGAAATTTCTTCTGAAAATATAGCTAGGGAGTGAGATAAAATTAAGGTGGAGTTTAAAAATAGGGTGGAAATACAAAGCGAGCTATGGTTATGAAATAAGAATTATTCAGAGGAACTGACAAATGAGAGAGAATTGCAGAATAGGGGGAAGTCTCACAGAACAAGAAGAGGATCAACTGCAAAATGCTAGGCAGAAAATAAGGGATTACCTCGATAATATACATGAGCTTAGAAAGATTGCTGTTAAGCAAAATTTTTTTTTGATAACATTAGAGCACAAAAACTTTTAGCACAATGACTCAGGCAACAGAAAGTAGAAAGGGCTGTTGCCAAACTTAGGGATCCTATAACAAAGAAGGTAACAAGAGGTCCTGTAGAAGTATTAGACATAATTCAGAAATTCTATGAGAGTCTTTATAAAGCAGAGAAATTTGAAAATCAAGAAAAGATACAAATGGAAATGTTTATGGAAGAATTAAATATGCCAAGGTTATAGGTAGATGAAGCTCAATTACTAACAGTTAGGATAGGAGACAATGAGATAAAAATTGTGATGTATAACCAATCTACAGGAAAGTCCCCTGGTATTCTTGTGGAAGTTTGGAAGCTAGGAGGAAATAACTGATAAAGATCTGGAAGGTTTTGTTTAACAATATCTTAAGAGGAGGAGAAGTACCACTGCCCTGGAAGAAAGCAGTGGTAGCTCTAATACCTAAAGAGGATAAGGATCCATCAGATCCAGCTTCATACAGGCCCATTTCAATAGTAAACCATGATTATAAAATGCTCATGTCTATAATGGCTAAAAGAATGGCAATGTAATGCCAAAACTAATAGATATGGATCAATGTGGTTTTGTGGAAGGTAGGCAAACATTTGACATTAACAGAACAGAGATGATCCAGAGGGAAGAAGAATGTAAGAAAATACCATTGTTGTTGGTGGGGCTTGATGCAGAGAAAGCATTTGACAGAATAAGGTGGGACGTTATGAGCAGGGCAATGTAAGCATTTTCATTTCCTGAAAAAATTACAAGGTTGATTAGGAGAATATATGAGGGATTGGAGGTGAAAATTAAAGTGGGTGGGGTCCTCTCTGATAATTTCTGCTTAAGCAGAGGAACCAGGCAGGGGTGTCCTCATTCCCCTTTATTATTTCCATTATATTTAGAACCATTGGCAAAGAAAATAAGGGACTCAGAAATTCAAGGACATAATTGGTATGGTAGTCAAGAAAAGCTGGCTTTATTTGCAGATGATATCATTTTGTACCTGACAAAACCAGAAAAAGACATTACAGTGTTGTGGAACATTTTGAGACAGTTTCAGATCTTTTCAGGATACAAAATTATTGAAGCTAAAACAAAGGCAATAGAGGTAAACTATGTATCCACACATGAACTGGTTCAGGAATACCCATATTTATAAGGACATGATAAAATGAAATATTTAGGAGTATGGATTAGGACAAGACTAAACAAAAGGTAATACAAAAACTGAGAAAATGGAAGCTTTGTTATATGGATTTGGATAGTAAGATACAAGTAGTTAAACGGTTTTAGTCCCTTTAGTCTTATACACAGGTCAGGCATATTTTTATTAACAGAAGAAAAAGTTGTGGGTAGCAATTAAAGAGCTGCAGAACTTTATCTTGGGAGGGGAAGACAAGAGTCAAGTGGGATAAGCTGATTCTTCCAGTAGAACTGGGCAGAAAGGGATTACCTAATGTGAAGGGGTATTTCAGAGCTACACAGTTAAGACTCCTATATGTGGAACAAGCAGAAAACTATAATTCAAAATGTAAAGGGATGATGATGAAATATGGGGGGAGCTCAAGAAACAAGGATAGACTGGGATTTTGGATGCATGCCTTTAAGAAGAATAACAATAATCATGCAGAATATTATATCCATAAAGTAGCAGAAAGTATTCAAAGAACTAAACCAACACGGGAATGGATAAAGTAGATTTTCCTGATAGGGATAACTGCAAATAGGGATACAGACAATAGGCAAGAGGGGGCCAGAATTTATTGGAGAAAACTGGCAAAGGAACCAAGGTATTGGGAGCAAATCACTAGACAGGGATAGATGATAGAATGGGAAGACACCAATAATTTATTTGGTCTCCAGGTTAAAGATTGCCTTCCCTATCAGGGATTGATATCAGAGTACAGGCAAAGAGAATGAAATAGGGGGATCCTAAATGAAAGACCAGCACTGGTAGAGTTTTTAGTAGAATCTAGAGTAGAAGTTGCCATTCAAAAAGGAATAATTAGTACACCATATAAAATATTACACAATAACTATACGAATCAATCAGAGGATGTTAGAAAGGATTAGGAAGAGAGATTGGATAAGCAATTCACAAAGAAATAATGGGAGGATATATGTATGTCTCCCAAATATGTAACAAAATCTAGAAGATTTAGGACTTTTGCCTGGAAATGTTTACATAGATATTTTTATACCACAAGTAGACTCCAGAGAATTTTTCCTCATATAGACAGTAAATGTTGGAGGTGTGATAGGGAAGAAAGAAGTAATTGGAAACACATTTTCTGGGAGTGCAGTGAGTTGGCAGACTTTAAGGATTCCCCGTGGGATCCACAGTCAGAAATGCTGGGTGGTCAGATTGATCTGACGAGGGAGATGATTTTTTTCTGAGCTGTGATACAGAATCAGAATTGCCTAGACATGGTAAGGCCTTGCTCTGTCTAATAATGGTGACTGCCAAAAAAGCAATTACTAGAAAATGGAAATCAAAATCTAAACCAACTATACTGGAAGTAATGAATATAGTAACAGAGATAAAAGAAGAAATTGAGATCTTTAGAAAAGGGTAGGAGCAAACTAAATAGGAGAAATGATAATTGTGGGAACAATACATACAAGGGAGGAATGAGGCCTAAAAGGCAGCAGGACTTAAATGAGATATGTAATGTTTGAATGAAAAAGATTGTGTAGATTAAAAGTGCTGTATAATGTTTGTAACTGGGAGTGTGTCGGTATGATATGTGATGTAAAATGCTTGCAACTAGGATTGTGTTGGTGTGGTTTGTTTTCATTTATATAAATGTATGATTGCTTATGTAGTAAGTGATGGTTTAATGAAGATGTTTCTTGTTTAAAAGAAGCAGGAATTGAATAATTTATGTATTATTGCTTAAGTTATATGATATATGGCAATATATGTGAAGTGTAATGCTTGTTATGTTAATATAGTTTGATTACTTTTATATGAATGTAAATTTGCCTATGTCACAAGTGATAATTCAATAAAGGGGTTTGAAAAAAAAATATTTTGCATCTGTTTGAAAGCATTGTTATTTAAATCAGTAATTTTATTGCTTCTGATCCTACAGCAGCTGAATAAAATGTTGTAAGCCTTTTGAGCCTTTATTCAGTAATTTCTTGTTACAAGCTACACTATTTTTACCTTTTAGGTGATTGAACTTTTGAAATTAAATCCTGTTTGCCCTTATGTGATAGAAATTGAGAACCAGGTTGAGCTACATAGGTTCTGATTGCTTCCATCGTTGTAATTAATGGTTTTTGTTGCCTGAGATGCATGAAATTTTAATTTAAGTCTTCAACTACTGCTTGTGTCAGTCTCTGTCATGTTAAGAGGCTGAAACATCACCACCTTACCACCCTTCTTCTTTTTCTGTTCTTAAACCTGGAATCTCTATTGTCTGCCCCTTATGTTAATTACTCCGTCCCTCTTCTCTTTCATTTGTTGCTGCTACGAATTACAAAATTATAATTTTGCAAAATCAGTTCCTTTTAGCTATTCAAAAATGTTTTCATCTCCATGAATATCAGTTAAAAAATACTTAACCCTGAATGTGTGACAGACCATTTCAATGTGGAACTTCGAGGAAAATTAGCTTTTTAAGACCCGAAATGAGGTACCTTCCTCATAATGAGGTACACTGGAGAGATATGGGTTTGTATAAACTGTGAGAATAGTTTGCTGTTCACAGTCATTACACAAACCACTCAGCAAATAGAAATATTTTATTGATCAGTGATCCTATAGTCAGGCACATCGAATCTCTTCTCACTAAGCTGGACAAAGACAGGGTAATGGTAAGTTGTCTTTCATGTGCCAGGCTCTCTGATACTTCAACGGCCCTTTAGATCCTTTCACCTACATGTTTATGACATGGTGGTGGCACATGTAGGAGTGAACAGCTTCCTATGCAAAACCCCAAGGGATATGCAAAGAGACATATCAGGACTCTCTGTGCATGTCACAAGGGCAGGCAAGACATTGGTCCTCAGTGGAATCCTATCTTCTCTATGAATGATGCCTAGCTACAAAGAAAGGTTAACTGACCAACAATTAGCTAAACTGTTGGTCATTCCAAGCTGATCCAGTACGAGTCAGCATGGGAGCAGATGCTCAACAAACCAACTTGCTTTGCAAAGGATGGCCTGAACCATTCATTCCAAGGTTTCCACATACTGGCTAAAGTCTTTGCTACCTTCATAATGCCTTCTTTAGGCACAGACCAGCTAACTGATATCATGAGAAAACTAACATATCAAATCCTGAACAGGATCACAGTAAGGTGGCTCTGCTCTAAGACAGTAGTTGCCATATCAAGCTGTTCAACCTTGAGTCAGAGGTCCATCTGCCTGACAAGTCTTATTTGCAAAGCCATAGAACATATTATAACTGATTTGATAAACTATGATATTAAAAATCAAATCAGGCTAAACCCACAGAGTTTGGCTATGTCAATGGTAGATCCTATCTAATGGATCTGGTTAACTTCTTTGAAAGAATTAAAAGGCTGTTGAGAGCAGTCATGCTATCTACACAGCATATCTTGATCAGGTCAAAGCTTTTAATACCTTCCCCCATGCTAGCATATGTAATAAGTTTAAAGCACTACAAATACATCCTTATGTAGTAAGATGGATAGCAAACTGGCTAAAGGACAGAACCCACACAATGTGGGTAGCAGGTGACTCATCATAGAGTATGGAAATGACCACTGGTGTCCCACATGACTCAATGCTGGAACCTCTTTTATACAACATTTACTTTTCTGATATCCAGACCATGAACCAAGGCCGCTTGCTAACCAAGTCTGCAGACGACTGTAATCTGAGAATCTTTCTTAAGTCCTCCCCTGATGTCAAGGCCCTTCAGCATGAACTTACACTTGTAAACACACAGTGTACTAAACACGGGCTCAAATTGAATGCCAAAAATAACAGTATTGTCACATTTGCTAAACAATGCCCTTCATCCCAGCATATAGCATAGACAACACCCAAATCCAAAATGAGAATCTTGTTAAAGACCTAGGAAACTGATATAATAATTCCCTCTCCTTTGATCATTACATAATGACAGTAGTCAGAAATTTCTTCTTCTAAATACTACTAATTGCCAAAGGAATATCATCAAGATCTAAAGAGGTCATTGTACCGTTATAGTCAGCATTGGTTAGGCCAATTATTGAAAACCATTCCCCCTTTGAAATGTACCTCACTAGACACTGGACATCTCAAACAGCTAGGAAGATCCCAGAGGTTCGTAACTAAGAACAGCACTGGCTTAAAATCCCTAAACTATCAGAGAATACTACTCTTTATTCAGCACCCTATAGACTTCTGAGGGGAGCTCTACATCTTGTCTTTTGCATCATTAAGTATTTAGCAGTTCTGAATCTCTTGTATCTCTGCAAATCAAACAGTCCCACAAATATCAGAACCAGGGATCTAAATTTTCATCTGCAAAAAAATAAAATATGGAGGCCAGATAGGTTTATTACACAGTGCCTTCCCCACCTAAGGAATAGACTCCCATGCCGAATCAAGCATGTATGTTTTTTTGTTGTCAGGATGTAGACATTGAATTTTATTTATCTAGCATTTTTTTATTTCAGGGTTCTAGCCTCCCTCATTCAGGTGGCATGAAAGCTTTTAGGGGCTTGGAGCCCCAATGCCTGATTTTCTACAGCTCTACTTGAACTGTCAATGGTCTGGGCACAAGAAAGGTGTACTAATGCTTTGGTAGCCGGCCAGCTGTTATGTCCTGTGCAGGATATAAGCAACATAACTAAGGCTACTGCAGCAGCGATCAAATGAACATTATAGTGTACAACTGTGTAGGGCTGGTATGTGGAACAAACCAAGCTGATGGGTAATGTCACAAAATAGCCGTACTTGCTAGTGTGTACATGCAAAATGCCAGGAACAGAGTATCTATGAAAATGAAGATATAACAGCTGTGGTCGCAATTTGAGCCAACACAGCAGTCTGTTGGTTGTATCAGACAAGGCTGCCTGACAGTTTACAAATAATCTAAAACAAGTAAGCTGAAGCTGCTGAACAAAAAAGCTGTAATGGTCATAAGAATGGAGTTGAATGCTACCAGCAGCACAAGAAGACATAGATCAATACAGAAAACAAATATAGTCACATAGAGAGTCAAAGTAGAAGCCAAACATTCCATTATGCACTATGTAACCATTCCCTAACCCTCATCATCAGTCATGCTGTCAAAAGACAGGCACCATCGATCACTGATCCTATACCACCAAATCCCTTTCTGGTAGTGGTCTGCAAATTACCATTCTTTGCACTCATAGGTAATGAGCTCTTATGAATCATTATTTCCCATGAATGCAAAGTATAAACAAGCAGTGTACCACACTTCCATGCCTCCATAAGCTTCCCTATTATCTCTACATCCCTTTCTCTTCCTACATCTATATAGAGGCTAAGAAAAAAACTATCACAAAATGTCATTACAGGACATTTTATACTGCACTTAGCACTAGCAATAAAATGTGCATTGTAGACCACACATTCCTTGCACATCTATGTCTAGCATCAGCAAAAATATCTTAATACAGCAGCCAAGGGATATAACATTAATGATAAAAATATGGGTCTGAAATGAGGGATGACACACTCTGAAGCACAATGAAGCTAAAGCTACCAGCCAGGATAGTTTGGCAGCTATTCAGTTTTACAATAATACAATAAATAAGATTTTACAGCCTACAATAGATTCTTAGCACAAAACATAACGATTGTGGAAAATGTTCATCCTGGTATAAGGAACAACTTGCAGTCTCTGAATGTCTGTATGCAAACACTTCCCCATCAGTCATGCTGCTTTTCATTTTTTATGCACTGTGATACAGGGGTAACTCCCCTTCATGAATTGTGCCTATGTAAAGACAGTGAACAAGCACCTAGTCATACAAACCACATATGCATACATTGTTTACAAATCAGGTGGCAGATTTTCCAAGCATTTACTCTCTTAATTACTGCAGTGTAACCATTTCTGGAAATATTAATGTCTGAATATCAAAAAACAGATTATTGCATTTCCCATCAGGATACACAATTGATTAGTATTAACAATGTATTTATTAAATTTAATCTTGCCTCTGGTAATAAGTTGTATAAATTCCTGGTCAGAGACACATTAGACAAGATAATGGTAATTGTGAATTTTTATTCACTATTTTAGGGGAAAATATTTATTGATGAGAGTGGGAGTGATTGGAAAAATAGGTCAGAAATGATAGAACACTTTTGGCAATGCAAGACTAATGCAACCAATCCTCCTGGATTAAACAATGTTGTTAGTGTTACAAGTGTTTTGACATACAGAACAATATATTTATGAAATGAATTATATTAAATATTACTTTTGATATTTATTTGTTATGAACTGAATGTTTTGTTTTATTAAGTTAACATTTGCATATTTTGTTTTTCTTTTTGAAGACTGAGAATGACATTCTTTTGTAACTCGGTCTTTTATAGCAACTCAGACACTGGTTGAAACCCAGTCATGTTCTGATAAAGTCTTAGTAATTTTTACATGGTGTTTTTACAATAAAAAGAAGTTATGTTCTTACCATAACATTCCATCTGTGTTGTACTGTAGATCTTCATTCATTCCTTACTGATGGGTTCCGTTCCCAGAACCGACTCTGCCAATACACGAGCTTGTGCCAGCCACGAGCTAAGTCATACCCATAGTGCCACTCTCCTTCTTTCTTCAGATTGAGTTTGCCCGCAAGGAATAGAGACAATGGAGGCCCTATATGAGCAAATACCCTATCCAGTAGTCAGGACCAAAAATGATCCCGCAGGAGTCTTCGGGCAGGGGGTAGGAGGGCAGGACATAAGGAAGAATGAAGATCTACAACACAGATGGAACATTATGGTAAGAACACAGCTTCATTATATGATGCTGTAAATATTCATTCATTCCTTACTGATGGGACAGAGTCCTCAACTACTTTATGTCCTAGAAGGCCCTATAGAAGGATATTCCTGAGCACCATTGATCCAAAGGATGCTCTTCCCCTATCCAATTTGTAATGTGTGATAAAGGTATGGGGTTGCCCAAGTAGCTGCTGCACAGATGTCATCCATAGAGGCTCTGGAATGAAATGCTACTGAAGTGGACACTGACCTGCTGGAGTGAGCTTTGACTCTAGTAGGTAAAGTTAATTTGTTCTGTTGACAAATGTAATGCAATCTCTTAGCCATTTTGACAAGGTGACTTTGGAAACAGCTTTGCCCAATTTTGGGCCTGAAAAGGATATGAACAGCTTTCTGAAAGATTTAGTTCTGTCTAAGTAAAAATGTAGTTGTCTATGTACATCCAACAGGTGTAAACAGTACTCACCTTTGTCAGAAAATTTTGGGAAAAAGACTGGTAAATCAATGGAAATTTGAATTCAAGATAACCTTAGGCAAGAAGGAAGGGTTAGTTTGAATTGATGCTCTCTCATTATGGAAAATTAAATAAGGGAGATTAACACACTAATCTTGTAACTCTGATGTTCTCTTGGCTGAGGTGATGGTGACCAGGAATAAGTTTTTCCAGGATAAAAACTTTATGTCACATGTGGCAGAAGATTTGAAGGATGAACAAGTCAGTGTTTGTAAGACCAGAGTAAAATTCCAAGGTTCAGTAGGATTTTTAATAGGCGGTCTCAGGTGCAGAACTCCCTTCATGAAGGTTTTGCAAAGACGGTGGGACATTAATAAAGAATCATTAAAGCCATCATGAAAATTGGCGATAGCTGCTAAGTGAACTGTAATAGTAGAGGCTGAGGCTCCTGGTTGGAGTAGAGTCGACAGGTACTGATTGGAGTAGAGTCGACAGGTATTCTAAGACCTCTTGGACCGGGATTGAGAATGGGTCTAGTCCTTGTTCTTTAGCCCAGATTACAAATCTGACCCATTTGCTATGATAGAGTTTCCTGGTGGAGGGTTTATGAGAAGCCAGAAGTATCTTTTGCACTGGGGAAGATAGAGTCATCTGCCTGGCAATCAGTGGAAGTGGATAAAACAAGCAGTCAGCTTGAGACTCTGAAGGTTGGGATGGACCAGTCCCTGCAGGTGAGATAGGAGTTGGTTGTTGGGTTGGGGTTGGATCCAGGGTCCACGGATGGTGAACCAAGTGAGGCCATAGAAAGAGGAACCAAACTTGATGGGGCCAATAGGATGCAATGAGGATTACCTTACTTTTCAACCATTGCGCTTTCTTCAAGAACTGTGGAATGAGGGGAGTAGGGGGAAAGGCATACAATAGACCCGGGGGTCAATCGTGTATCAGAACATCTCTCCCTGACTCACCCAGGGGGGGGGCAGGGCAAAGAAGCTGCTGCATTTTTGGTTCAAGGGGAAGCAAAGAAATTGCAGCAAGGCTGGCCCTAACAATGAAAAATTTGTGTCGCGACTACGGGATTGAGAGACCACTTGTGAGGCATCAGAATGTTTCTGCTCAGTTTGTCTGCAATCAGACTGGAGTTCCCAGGAATGTGCATTGCTAAGAGAAAACAGTTGGAAGCTATCTTCCATTGCCACACTCTCAGAGCTTCCCAGCATAATGGGTAGTATCTGGTTCCTCCTTGCTTGTTGATGCCCCAGACTACTGAAATATTGTCTGGTTAGATAGAAATTGTCCCAGACAGAAGGGTCGTTTGGAATGCTTGCAATGCTAGGAGCACTGCCGTCAGTTCTAGGACATTGATATGCAGCCTGGCCTCTAAGAGGGACCAAATGCCTTGGACGGTCTTTCCCTGAAAATGCCCCCCAACAATCCATCATGGAAGTGTCCGTGGTCACTGTGGCTTTGGGTTGAGGAGGGAAAAAGGGACAATACCATAACTCCTCCTCTGGCTTCATCCACCAATTCAGATCTTATTTGCATCGGTTTGTTATGCAGATTGGGTAAGACATCGGGTGTGTTAAAAAAGACCATTGAGATGCTAGGAGCCATTGAAGCAGCCTCTTATGTAATCTTGTTAGTGGAACCAGCGTAATTGTAGCTGCCATAGAGCCCAGGATTGTAGGACCAGTAGAGCTGGGACAAGATTTTGATAGAGTATTATTTGAAGTTGAGATCTCAATCTTAGTAGGTTGTGATGAGGTAAAGTGACTCAGCAGGCTATTGTGTCGAATGTTGCCCCAATGAACTCTAAGCTTTGAGTTGGTGCCAACTTTGACTTTTCTGTGTTTATTGAGATTCCTAGCTTTTCTGCCAGATTTTGAGTGTACAATATGGCTTGAAGCAGTAGACTCCTGGTTAGAGTGGTAAGGATCAATCATCTAGATATGGAAACATGCGGAATACTTGTAGTCTCAGGTGAGCTACTAATACTGCCATGCATTTGGTAAACACCCTGGGGGCTGTGGAGAGACCAAAGGGCAGTACTCAAAATTGGTAATGACTGGCTCCCAGCCAGAGTGGAGGTAACTTCTGGATTGTTTGTCCATTTTTATGTGGTAATATGCATCCTGAATATTTATGGAGCACTTCCAGTCACCCTTCTTCAGAAATGGAAGAATGGACTGAACCATGACCATCTGGAATTTTGCTTGTCTGATGATCTTGTTCAGTATACTGAGATCCAAAATTGGTCTTCAGTCCCCTGTCTTTTTTGGCACTAAAAAGAACCTTGAGTAAAATCCAGATCCTATTTGGACTGGTGGGACTGGTTGGATGACTTTTTTTCTTAGCAGTTTTAGAACTTCTAGTGCTGCTGCATCCCTCTGATTGGGTGGAACATCGGGGATTCGCCTTAGGGGCCTGGGGTAAAGATCAAAGGGGATATGGTAACCTCTGGTCATTATCCTCTGCACCCAGGAGTCTAATGTTATTGATTGCCAGGCTAAGTGGTGCAGAGAAAAATGTCCCCCGACTGCTTCCAGAGGTAATTAATTGAGCCACTCTTTAGGAGCGCTGATAAGGTTGACCAGAGAAGGAATCTCTGGAGCCCTGGTTTTGCTGGCCCCCTCTGCCACAGGAGGGGCATCTTCCCAATGAGTTCCCTCCTCTGCCCTGGGGAGATTGCTCACCATGTTGTGTCGCAGCAAGGTCCCTGGGATTTTTTTGAACCACATTCTTGGTGTAGGATCGTTGAGCAGCAGAAAAGCATATATCCACTGCAGATAGTGTCTTTCCATCCTTCTCACTCCTGGCTAATGTTTCTTTAACTTTTGGGCCAAACAAATAAGACTCATCAACAGGAACACTGATGAAGGAAGACTTGAATGGGTCCACAAAGTCACATAATTGCATCCAGGCATGACGTCTCATGACAATGCTTGAACCGGCTGCTCTGGCTGCCCCCTCGGTTGTATGGGCGATCAACCCCATGGAGGAGTTAGAAATGGACTCTAGGGTGGCAAGCTGAAAGGTGACTTTATCCCACACCTCTTCAGGCAATACCCCTACCAAAGTACCTGAAAGGTCTGTAATCAGATCTCTTTGGAAACATGTAAAATGTGCCAGGTAGTTCAGTGACCATAAACTGAAGGTCACTGAAGGGCAAGTCCACTTCCCTAGTCTGTCTATTGTCTGGGACTCCCTGTTCGGAGGATGGACAGTCGAACTTTCTTCTGCAAGTTCTTTCTTAATGGCCACCACCACAACCATGGAATCTACTGCCAAACATCTGGACCTGTGAGGGTGGTCTTGTGGTGGAGAGAGGAATTTACTAGGCCTTTGGGAAATCAGCTCAATGGTGTCAGGGGCTTTCCAGGCATGCTGCACAATGAGCTTAATCAGCTCATCTGCAGGTGGGGTCACCCAGGAAGTAGAGGGTCGAGCACGGAAAAGCTTGCAAGAATACAGATTCCTCAGTAGAAGGGTTGATGGGCTTCCAGTCACCCCTCTGTTTCAGGATCTCCAGTATGTCTTCAAATGAGACATCTTCAGGGAGTGACCGTGGGGTCCCTTCTCCCTCATCAAAATCTATATCTTTGGTGATGGATTCCTAATGGGAATCAACGTGCTTCCTCTTGCATGTTCTCTTTTGGGGTGGCTCCACAGTGGGACCTACTGAGGAGGACACTAAAGAGCGGATGCCCTGGAGTAGAGTTTCTTGCTGCTCCCATGCCTGAAGTCTATGTGTAGTGGGCTGTGTCAGCTGCATACCAAAGGAAAATTCAGGTATCCAACGCTGAAGATGCCAACTGCATGCTTGCGGAAGCAAGACCCCTCTCCATCACCTGGAAGGCAGGCCCACCTGAAGAGGGATGGGAGCCCGGAACTGAGAAGGACAACCTCATGATGGGGGTCACACCCTGCTCCAATGTGCCTGCTTCCAGAATAGAAGCTCTGCGAGGACTAGGAGCTGCCGAAACAACTGGACCCATAGACGGTGCCATAGAAAATACTGGCGCCGAACTAGAGGTCACAGTGCCAATAGGGCAGTCAGGGACCTGAGGGTGGCTTGGCTCCGAATGGTCTGAAGTCCAGAGGGTAGGCTCTGGAACAGTGGAAGGTAGCATCACAAGAACCGAAGAAGTAGGCACCAGGATAGACATTGGTACTGAGGCTTCCAAAGCCTGAGAAGAGGTTGAAGGAGGATATGTTGGAGTCTGTGCAGAAAAACCTTCAGCTCCAGGTGGGAGGGAGGTCTTGGTAGGGGTTGGAATTCCTCTGGCTGCTAGGAGCTGATTGACAAGCCTCACTACATTGAGTTCAGAAAGACTCCTGGTCAAACATGTAGATACTAGGGAAGGAGAGTCAGGTCTCTCGAGAAATTGACTATAATGTTTTCCAAAAAAGGGAATTGTAGGAGAATATTTGGTCCTGGGCAAAATTTCAGTTCTCTGCACTGAGGATGAAGGAGCCATGAGAGAAATCAGTACAGGTGCCGAAATTGTGGCTTGTACCAAAGTAATTATCGGTACCGAATCAGGTATCATTGTTGTTGGTTCCGTGGAAGGCGTTAATGACTTCAGCATAATAGAGAGAGCTATAGGATCTGATGCCATAATAGTCAGAGCAGACATTTTCAGTAATTTTGTTGTCGGTTCAGGTAATGTCTGAGAAGATTTTGGTTCCTTGGAACTTGGAGAAGCTGGAACCAAATGGCTTCTCTTTTTTTCTTTCTTTTCTGGGAGGTGTTGAGGCTTTCACCTCAGAAAGGGCCTCCAAAAAGGAAGTTTTTAGTAAACCCTTTAGGATTAATTTATTTTTCCGCTCTGTCAAAGTGTGAGAGCTAAACTTTTTACAAATGTCAGACGGCGGTTGTACCTGAAGGTGAGGAACTCCAAGGCAGGAGAAACACAAAAGGTGCCCATCAGAGTTGGGCATCTTTCACCCACACTTGTCACACTGCTTGAACCCAGTCATTCCTTTCTTGTCAGACATTGTGTAAAGGAGTGTCACAATCCTGAATAAATCAGACAGAAGTTCTATGTGAAAATACAGTCACAATTTTGACTAAACAACAAGTTACTCTAAGGTAAACACACACACATAGAGAGAAAGAAATTTTTTTTTTTCGAAGAAAGGCAGAAGGGGGAGGGAAATACCAACAATGGTAAAAAGCAATTACAACAAGGATAAGGGAGGGGCCTGTACCAACAATGGTACTAAGGATACCAAAAGGTAAGAAAAAGGGAAAGAAAACTCACACAAGAACTACAAGAGTAAAGAGGACTATTAATTGCTAAAAGGGAACCAAACTAAGAAGACTAGAAAAGTATTCAGCAAAAATATATCGAAAAATGTTTACTACTTAGCTGAGAGCTGGCTTGGCACATCTTGAGAAATATGTGGTAAACGAGATCTGAAGAAAGAAGGAGAGGGGCACTATGGGTATGACTTAGCTCGAGAGTTTTTTGGCTGGCAAGAGCTTGTGTATTGGCTGAGTCGGTTTTGAGGATGGAACTGAAACCCATCAGTAAGGAATGAATGAAGATTTACAATATCAGATGTATTTTTACCATTAGTCCTATTGGTCAAGTTTTAACATTTCTATTTGTGGAGTGTAAATATTGTGGAACGAGATTTATGGCTGCTTTCTGGTTTCTATTGTTGCATATTAAAAAAAAATTATAACCTCCTTATTTGGGTAATGTACAACATACTTAAGATGGAAATTACTATCTTTTTTAGTCAAGAGGCATTGTATCATTCATTTCCTTAGTGTTCATGTATTAAAATTATTGATCAGGTTTTTCTCTGAAAAGGAAACTGCCCAATAATTATTTTTGGCAGAAATGATCAAAACACTCATACTATACAGGTTCAGTGTTACTATCCATTATACTGCAGTTTAATATTAAAAATTCAGAAAACAGGCACCTTTTTGCAAGATGGGCATTCTTTTCACTCAGTTTTTCTGGCAGGGAAAGTTATTATACTGAGGAATATAAAGGCTACAGTTATCAGAACTCACAATGGTCCTTTCTAAAAATTGGGGATTTAAAAGTTAAGTATCCATGGCATGGATTTTTCTCAAAAACACTGGCTAACCAAACTGTCAGACATTTTGCAAGAGTATCTGAACTAGAATGAGTGTCTGTGTCAACACAAGATCAGCTAGGAAATTCTGCAAAGGGGCAAAGTAGAGCAGAGATTCCCAGTCTTTATATCATAATCAGACTAAGTTTTCACATCATGCAATCCTTTTTCTAAAGTGACCCATTATTCATTTAAATACAATAAAACTAATTTTCTACATGAATGCAACAAATCTCAGATTATATACCAGAAATTAATTGACTGCTGTTTCTTCCCCTTACAAAATGGCAAGGATACATTAAAATAATGGCTGGGATTCATAGACAACTGCTGAACAAGCTTTTTGAGGGGATCATTGCATTAAAAGCAGCATAGCTAATCAAACCTGTATTAGGCCCTGAATATCATTGAGAGCAGTACCACATTTGGACATATGACTGATGTGACACACATAATAACAAAGGCAGGATAACATGGGTGATATGGGTGGTGCACACATACATGCAAAACAGTGCTATGCCACACTTATCCAATCGAAGAATGGCAGCATACTGGCCACCAGACAGACTGCTGTGGGTGTGCATGTAAAAGAACCAACCCTGTTCATCATATAAGTTAGCACAAAATGAGAAAGACATGAATGTCAGAAACAAAAGAACAGCAAACAGAGTGGAATACACAAGGATAACCACACGGTCTATATTATAACCTCGAACGATTAAAAGAGTGAAAACTCTTTAATCGACCCCTTAAAATCAAAAGCACTAAATCCCAAACACATGGAACAGCAATTTTTTTCCCAGGGAAAAAAATTGCTGCTCCACAAAAAAAAAAATCCAAACGCAAAATAAATTGGGGGGGAGATCGCACCACAGTGGAGGAAATGGCAAAGTCCTGAAAATGGCCCATTGATTTTTTTTCCCTGGGAAAAAAATCGCTGTTCTGTGTGTTCGGGATTTAGTGCTTTCGATTTTAAGGGGTCGATTAAACAGCATTCGCTCTTTTAATCATTCGAGGCTATAATATAAACCCTAACCATAAGGTATGAATGGTGGGGTGAAGGAAGAGCAGTTTTTCAGGGAAACAGTCCATTTTTCATACATAGAAAATAAGGGTCGGTAGTGAGGGTAGGAGGGGAAGGTTGTGGATGACATATGTGAAGAGGAACAGGTAGCAGGGTCAGACAGACAAATATAAAATACAGACAGAGAGGCACAGTAGACACAAAATAATGAGAGGACAGTGGATGGACACAGACATATAGAGGGCTGACAAGCAGTGCTGGGAAGGTTGGACAATTAACAAGGAATGGGGAGTGACATATAAGGAATGGAAAGCACTAGGATGGTTAAAGGTCATGGCATGTCTGAATGGCAGCTTAGTACAAGCACAAATAATTCAAGCATAATTCACATGGGTAGCCAATGTTATGGGCTAATTGCTCCTGTGGTGGCCAGATGAGCAAGACCTGACAGTTGATAACTGTAAAAGTCATGTCAGAAGGCATTCCGTTTTGCTAAGGTGGGCATCCATCTTCCACTGCACCTTGGTAGTTACCAGCTTTTACAACTGATGGCAAGAAACTAGTGCAGACCCATGCATTCCATTTTCAGAAGCAGAACCTTTGACCCTCTTGAGAAACAGCCATGGAGGGCACCAGTGACCTTTCAAATTCAACTCTTACAAGGGATCCATTAACTCCCTGCTGAGAAGCCACTCTTGCAGGCAGTACTGAATCACTGCCAGAAGCATTTTCAGGCACAGATTGAGGTGAGAGTGGCCTTATCTCCTTAGTTTTCAAAGCTGGAGCTGCAGAAAGATGACACAATGGGCTAATTATTTCACACATACACCAGAAACCCAATAACAGTTTACAATGGACTGGCACAGACTTTTAATCACACACTGCTACTGGAGAGTCATTCTAACCTTCTACAACATCCTGCTGCATTAAGCTTATGTTCCTCTGCCACTGACAACTATGCACTCCTAAGTATATATGTAAAACAGGTAAGACAAGGGACAACAGCACTGAAAAAAATTGGTTACAGTGCATCTCTCGTTCTCTTTCTTTCCTTAACTTCTGCCACTGACTATTGAAGCAGGTCAGGATGGCGTCCCCCATAGATCACTGCAGTGATGCAGCAGTGCTCAGTAGAACAGGTGACACCAGTGGCATCATTCACTAACCTTGCAAACTCATGCTAGGCATCCACCTTCTGCAAGGGACCATTATACTGCCCCAGCAGATGCACCTCAAAGTCCTCATGTGGGAAGAACAAGAAAATATTGACCTCCCTAGCACATCAAGCTACATATCTGCATTCCACAGTGCCTGAAGTAACCATGGTCACTCAGGTCAGTTTGAGGAGCAAAATGGCAGTCCTGTGTGTACAAATTCATGTTTGCGGATTATGTGTCACACAATACAGCACTGTACTGTGGAGCTACTGCATGTCGCCAGTGCAGCACTGCAGTGCTAGGATTGAGTATGGTGATTCACTGTGGCATTATGGGTGTGCACATGTGGTATGCACAAGCATACTGGTCATATATCTCATGGTCACTTTGAAATGTATGGTTACTGCCAGCACATCAAGGTAGTGCAACCTGCTATCTCAGTGATTCAGAAAAAGTAGTTTCATTGGCATTGTTAGCATGATGTTAAGTGTTGATGTTATTTTGTATAACACTTCTTATTACTGTAAAACTGTGGAACACAGGAAAGTCAAGAGTTTGAAGACTTGCAGATTTACTGAATTAAGGAAGGAATCCTGTCTAGTAAAGTATCTTAGCCACAAAGTGTTCCCTGCAAGTACAGCAATTGCAAGGCTCCAAACCACTAAAATCAAACCAAAAAACCAAGCCAGCAGACAACACTGTTTAAGAAGGTTATGTGAAGTTTCAGCCGAAACCGGACTGTTTTTATGGACTACCTATGTTCTGTATGGGAGTCCTATTAAAATTTACAGATTGCCATTGTCTGATGGCTTTGTTTTTTGGTTTGAAAGTATCTTAGCAACAACAATAAACTTTGTGGTGGATATGGATGTTTTGATGAACATGTTACTGAGAAGTCAGGAAAGTCGCATGCCAATACACCATCGGCTGGTAGCTGTTGTGGGGTAACCTTGTACAATGGAAACCTTATGACATGAGAATGAGAATTTAAAGTTTCAGGGTCACATGTTGAGGAATGGCTACAGTATTTAATTAGAAAGAAGGATCTGCTTATCAGTAACTGCAGCTAATTAACAGATGCTTAAAAATGGTAGTCCATGGCCATGGGTACAGCACAGAAATGTTGGGTGGGGGACTTCTAATATGGCACAGAGCAAGACAGTTAAGATCTGTGATGTTCCTAATCCTTCAGGAGAGATGTCTTTAATTATGCCTAAATTGAACAAGTTACATCAAATAAATAAACACTGAGGTGTTCAAAGCTAGGCACATGAAGAAAAAGGTGAAAAAAAAGTCATCCTAAGGTGTCAGGTAGCTTACTGAAAAGAAATATGTTCATGGCCATGAAAGAATGGAGCCAACTATAATGAATGCAGAGGAAAGCAATTCATCTTTGAGTGTGTATTTATACTCTAGTATGGACAAATTGCTAGAAGAAGTGACACAAATGAGCCAAACACTCTCAATTACATCCGTCAAATGGATCAGAGTTTGGATGAAGTAGAAGTGGTGTTATCTCAACACACAGATGAAATAACAGCTCTGCAAACCAAAGTCTGTCAAGTACTGAGCAGTAGACACCAAGAAAAGAGGATTCACAAAAGAAACTTGGTATTCAGATGATGACAGAGACTGTGCAGAAAAGTAAGAAACAGAGTCCTCTGCATAGAGCATATGCACATGCTTGTGGAGCAACAGAGACAGAGAGAGCCGCAGAAGGTGTGAATCTACATGACGGAACAGGAAGAAGCCAGGAAGCGGAGAAGTGTGTTTGCTTTAAGAGAATGCTAGTTTGGTGGATTTAGCAGTTTTACGAACGACGTACTGGGAAGGGACTTTGCTGAATTCTAGCACTGGTCATAAGGACTCTTTTGTCCCCAGAGACTGTTTTTTTCTCCAGTGACCCAAGCGGGCCGGTCTGATAGATTTTTCATAGCTGCCATCAGTTAGTGGACAGCAGTGACGCTAATCTCTGGTGGAAGCGTACCCTAGGTGTGCTGCACTTCTTATATGCTGTACAAAAGCAACAAACAGGATTCGTGCCCGCACAAGTAAGAAATAAACCGAAGGGCAACAACATCTGTTTTATATGTTGTATAAGTAAGTTAGTTATTTAACTGTCTCTGAATAGAATATCAATCGTATAAGAAACCCTACTACTGTATGCATTTACTATCTTATCTATTTTGACATTGAAATATTTATTTTAATTGTATTCTGCCTGATGTTATTGTATAACTTAAAAGATTTTGTTTATACTGCATGTAATTAAAATTAAATCACACTCTCACTCCATCAAACCCAAAACACCCTCTATAACCACAAAACTTCATATAACTCCTCTCCTTTTACAACCATCCACAGCCCTCTAACACAGAGAACTCAATTACCATGTTACAAACACCACTCTCCCACAACCATATCATCCCATTACTCTTGCCTTCTCTATCCATCTGTCTTTACTTTACCTCCATCATTACCACTTATCACCACCCACTTAACACCATGTACTGTATCAAATCACCCACCCTACCATACACCACAAACAATCCCTCCATACCTGCAAACTCACAACTAATTATCTATTACCCTTTAATCTTACAACTCACCTCTCCTATCCATTATACCTCACAATCTAAAAATCACCTTAGCCTCAAATACCACTTCCTAACTATATTCTACCTTAAAACCATCACCAGCATTGCAGCTCAACTACTACTAGGAGGTGATAGTCACCCCAACCCTGGCCCAACAAACAACACCCATACCACACCTGACCCCAATCTCCCATTTAAACACAAATCCAATGGATATACTCATACTAAAAATAAACATTCGCAGTATCATAAATAAAATAGAACAGTTACATGGAACCATCTCTATATATAACCCAGATATTATAGTGATTACAGAAACATGGCTTAAACCCCACATTAAAGATAACTTCATAACTCCACCTGGTTTCAATATATTAAGAGTAGACAGACCTCACAGAAAAGGTGGTGGCATTGCCCTTCTTTACAAATCCAATTTAAAAGTTCAGCTACTTCAAAAGAAAACCCCAGATTTCAACACTGCAGAGACCCTATTCACCAAAATCCTACTAAATCAATACAAACAACTGAACCTACTCAGCATTTATATACCACCAGGAGACTACATTAAGACACTAGAATCTATACTCCACTGGGCTTTCTCTTCCCTGTCCCAAGAAACTGTACTCCTAGGTGATGAAAACATAGACTGGAACACCATACACTCACCCATAGCCACCAACCACATAAACCTATATACTTTCGTACAACTCAAACACTCACCCACAGGAATTGACAAAACCACAAAATATGAATCCACCTTAGACTGGATCCTGACTAACCAGCCCAATACTGACCACCTATCCAGGATACTACCTGATTCCCTCAGTGACCATAACCCAACCTTTCTCCTTCGGCACAAACTAAAATCTACCAACACCCCCGCTCTCTTACAAATCCACTCCCACAAAAACTTCTCCCCAGTACAGTTCTCAGAAGCCCTAAAATCCTGTGACTGGGCTCCTATAAAAACCCTTCCCTGAATATTGCTGTAGATACTTTAACACCAAATTCCTAGGGATTTTTAACAAACTAGCCCCACTGAAAACAATAATATTGCGAAGTAACCCTGCTCCCTGGTTAAACAAAGCCACAAAAATCTTACGCAAGACTAGAGACAAAGCTTGGTTAACTTGGCAAAAATACAAAACTCCCGAAACTAGACAAAGCTTTGCTGAGCTCAGAAATAAAGCAAAAAAAAAAACAGGTCAGGTTGGACAAGATAAACCACCATATTTCCCTACGAAGGAAAAATAACAACTCACAGAAATTCTGGGCTGCAGTGAACAACATCCTCCAGCCTGGAAAAGTCACCACATCACCCCAAGATATCAAATGTATTGATTCACATATAGCCTCTAGTTTCAATAACTACTTTACCTCTTCAGTACTGAACCTGGTAAGTGCAATATCACCCACAACCCAACCTCAACCCTTAAACTACCAGACTAACTCCACCCCCTTCACACTCACCCCAGTA
Organism: Protopterus annectens; assembly: GCF_019279795.1. NCBI lineage: Eukaryota > Metazoa > Chordata > Ceratodontiformes > Protopteridae > Protopterus > Protopterus annectens. The sequence goes on from NC_056735.1 coordinate 1,695,283,460, forward strand.
CCAATATCTACCATTCAAAATCTCTTAGCTAAACTCAAACCTACCACCCTAGCTGCTGACAGTCTTCCAGCTAAATATCTACAAATCGCACCCAAGGCCATCGCCTACCCCATCTCCCTACTTATTAACAGATCTATCGCCCTGCATACTATTCCTTCATTATGGAAAACCTCATATATCATCCCCCTCCACAAGGGAGGTCCATCTACTGACCTCTCCAACTACTGTCCCATTGCAATCCTATCACCTCTCTCAAAAATTCTAGAAAAATGTATCCACCACCAACTCCTTACCCACCTGCTAACCAACCTTCTAACTAAAACCCAACATGGATTCAGATCTTCCCATAGCACCAACACTGCCCTAATTAACTTTTTCAATACCATAAACTTGCACAGGAACCAAGAAAAGCTGGCCTCTGCCACCTTCTTAGACCTATCCAAGGCATTTGATACAGTTTCCCATAACAAACTCCTCACCTGTCTAGCAGAACTCAACCTTAATAACCCCACTCTACAATGGTTTAACAGTTACCTAAACAACCGGTCACAATCTGTCAAATGGAGCAACTCCCTATTCCCCCAACTCCCTGTCACATGTGGTGTCCCACAAGGTTCAATCCTTGGCCCCCTTCTGTTCAACATATTTGCAAATAATCTCCACCTAGCTACCACTAAAGCCAACATTGTTCAGTATGTGGATGACACTACCCTAATCTGCTCAGCAACAAACATACAATTACTTCAAAGTAAAGCCCAAGAATCCTTCATTGTAGTAGAGAACTGGCTAAACAACTACCAACTAATACTAAACCCCCAAAAAACACAGCTAATACTATTCCACCCAACCAAACACTGCAATGCCACCTTTACCATCATGTCTACCAATGGCACCCTCATCACTCCAGTAACTGAGGCTAATCTCTTTGGCATCACTATTGATCATCAACTTAAACACAACAAGCACATATCCCAAACTATCTCTAAAGTCCATAAAAAACTAGGTTGCCTATATCATTGCAAACTATTCCTAACCCCTGAGACTAGAACAATAGTCAGAACTCATTTCTTATCAACACTACTTTACGCCTCTCCAGTTCTCACCAATATTACCAAAACCAACCTGAACAAACTCTCTACATGCTACAATAAAATAGCTAGGTTTGCTGCCAATAATAGATCACATTCCCACCATTGCCTATCCCTAACTAAACTGCACTGGTTAGAATTTCCAAACCTCCTATGCTACCACCAACTGATCATAGCCCATCAAATTCTCTTCCATCCGGGGAAATGCCCTGCCCTTGCCGACATGCTAAACTTTCACAACCCCAAAAGGGAACTACGTTCATGTATCAAAAACATGATTGAAGTTAATCCATGCAATAACAGTTCTGAAGAGGCCTTATTCTTCCATGATGTTGCCAAAGCATGGAACACCCTCCCACCTGAACTCAGGCTACAAAGTCACACAGGCACCTTCAAAGGCCTTCTTAAATTACACCTCAATACTAACCCTCTCTGCAACTGCAAAGACCCCCCCTTGAAGACCGACATTTCCATATGTAAGTGACCCGTTGAAGCCTTTAATGCATACACTATACTCTCATCTGAAATTTACTTTTTGTATATATTGTAAATAATGGTACTACTCCTGAGTATCTTATTGTTCTACACAATTGTTTTTTGTACTTCAGTCTTGTATGACAGTTTTATTGTTATCTAAAGCATGTATGTAAACTGTTATTTCTTTGGAGCTTTTCTCCCCAGGACTCCACTGAAAAAGGACACATGATGTCCAGTTGGACTTATCCTGGTAAAATAAATGTTAAATAAATAAAAACAATAGTAGAACACTGCAACATACTGGCGGATCTAGAGGTGCTACAGGAAGAGTTGTCTGAAAAGTTAATTGAGTTGGAGAATCTAGAAAGAACAGAGATTTTAAGTTTGTCAAAAATAGTTGATGGGCTGGATGGGACAGACTGTAAGACTTTTGTCCCTCAGCAACAGAGTCAGTTGTCTGGGATTCCAATGGCAAAGATATCATTGAGCAGGGCCAATAGAGTGTTAATGCCTTGTAATTGCGAAAGTCGGTATCCAAGACTGATAGTAGTGAAGATGCAAAGAATTTCATAGAAAGAAAGAAAGAGAGATTGCTTTTGTGCCTGTGGAAATGGGAAAACTTTAACAACTGGTACCAATAGAATATTCATCGACGGCGACTATTCTGTGGTGACACGGAAAAGACAACTGCAGTTTACACGACTATTCAAGTACCTCAAGTTGCTGAACCTTAGATTAAAAATTAAATGATGGTAGTATTTAATACTTTACAACTGATGATCTGAAATGTAAATGGACTGGTTGACATGAACAAGCGAGCTAGGATAATCCAAGCAATGCATGATGCAGCAGTGAATATTCTTTTACTATAACAGACACATTTGTTTAAAAGGGAAAGGCACAGAATAACTGAAACATGGAGAGATTCAAAGGCCAGTGATTATTATTGGTATCCTATAGAATGCTAAGAGGTGGCCTGTACCTGGCATAAAGGGCATCCTCCGCCCCATCCACACCTCTCAACTGTACAGATTTTCGTAGAATATACAGACTTTTGCCACATATTTTTCGTCTGTTACTCATAACATTTGTGGGTTTCTGCCAAACCAGTGAGGCTTGAAGTCAATAAATAATAACATACATTTGAGTTTCAGATTTCATAGCCTTCAGAAAATGCATGCTAACAAAAATCCTGCTATTCTATCAACTTTCTAAGTGTTTAAGAGCAATATGTAAAACAGGTCTCTAGTCAAAGACCCAAAGGTCTTTGCTCCCCCATTATTTTAGGCTTTTCCCAGATTTCCTGTGCTGAGGTTGAGAACTATGCCCATTATTGATGGATTTACTGCACATCAGCAAGTCAAATGACATCAGAAATACTTTGTCTAAGGATCTAAATTTCTGCAACATTAAAAGAACAATTTGAAGGGACCACTATATCTCACAGAGGATACTGCTGCTATGGAACATTCTCCCCAGCCACATAAAAAAAGTTCATTACTGTCCATATTTGACAGCAGCTTATATGTATGGGTAGGAAACAGAAAATTTACCCCAGGACTGTCTACTGTACTACTAATGCTTTATCCCATGCATTGGTCCCGTCAAATTATCTACTGTATGAACCCAGTTGTTTTTGTTAGGGGTAGTATATAATTATCGACTATGGCATGGGTAAGGCCAGTCTATAACTAAATGGGATAGGATGTTTTCAAGCACAAAAAGGGAAACTGGCTAGGCTTAAAATGGCCCCCAAGGACAGCTAGCCTAGTACTTACCTATGAATCAATAAAAGAGGATTTACAGAGGGCTATGGGGCAGTTACTCTGGAGAGAAGGAAAAGGGGAATGTTGATATTAATAGGCAGAAATACCTTATTTAAAGCAGAAAATGTCAAAGTTGACCAGTATGGTGGGTATGTACTGCTTATAGGGAATTTGGGGTGAGAGAAGAATGACTGCGGGCAACTTTTACATTTTAATGTGTAATTTAGTAGCTGAATTTATACTAGGAATAGTTATAATAGGGGACTGGAACATAATTACTAATAGCTAAGATGTGATGGGGGCATCAAAGGCAATGTGGGAAAGGAAGGTTTAATGTTGAAAAAAATGGTCAAGCTGTATGATTTTGTTGATGGGGGATATTTTACCAGCAGTTAGACAAGTTACTTACAGATCACTTCATTTTCAAACTATGGCTCATTTAGACAGGTGGTACATTTCAGTGGAACAATCAGATCTATTGAGAAATGCAAATACGGTTCCCAAACTTTAACAGATCATTCACCAGTGGTTATAGAGAGTTATGACCTGGAAGAGGGAATCCCAAGTGACAGTAGAGATTAGATTTATATTGGCTAAGGAATAGAGAAAGAAAGAAAAAGCTTAGGGCAATGGCAGCAGATTTAGAGAAGGAGGTACAGAAACTATTGGTGACACAAGCACAAAAGTGTGAACTGTTTATGAGGAGACTGAGGAATAAAGTGACAAGTGGGCTTATCTCCTTCTAGGTTGACAGAACCAATAATGATCTCGACAGAAAGGAGAAATGGATATCAATGGATAGTGTGGAGGTTAAAAGAGCTACAGACTGGGGACAGGGAGTTCAAAGAAAATGAAATGCAGCAAAGGCTATTGTTGAAGAATGATTGGCAGGGACAATATGAAGAAAGAGCTGATAGGCACAGGGTATCCCTAAAATGTCTGTTTCATGACAATTCTTATAAATTCCAGAGAGTGCAATAAAGAATAAGTTAGAGTAATAATAATGCCTATTACACAAGCCTATATATGCAGGAAAGTGTTGAGGAAGATTTGCATGAAAAGTTGGAACACTTTTTATTAGGACTGGATCTTCACAGGATTAGAGAGGAAGAGGGGTGGCACAGTGGCCCAGCGAATAGCAATGTCACCTCATAGCAAGAGGTTCCCCAGTTCAACTCTTGGCTGGGCTACCTTTGATGAGGAGCCTGCAATGTCCTCCCTGTGTCTGCATCAGTTTCCTCCAGGTACTCCGATTTCCTCCCACATTCCAAAGACATACAGTAGGTGGGCTGGACTCTAAATTGGCCATAGGTGTGAGTGTGAGTGTGTGTGATGTGGAAGAACTACCGGGGCAGGACTAGCCACCTGGTGGTGTAAACCTTGGCTCTAGATGATTGTCACTGTTGAAGTGACACCCCAACCGCATATGTGAAAAAGGGATTGTGGATGGAGGAAGAGAAGGAGAATATCAGTTTTACTCAACTTACTGCTTTGATAGAAACAGAGGAACAGGCAACAAAACTCCAGGAGGGGACGGTTTACTAATTGAGCTATAGCAAAATATTTAAGCATAAAATATTGGCAGTAAGAAAGGAAAGGGCCAGTGGGTACCTGAATCATACTGCCCAATTTTAATATTACTCCATGATTATAAAGTATTTATAAGCATTTTAGCTACCTGATAAGCCAAAATACAAGGATGACCAGTGTGTGTTTATAACTGAGAGGAAAAATTTTCATAATATATTGAGGGTGCACACCATCCAGCATGAAGTAGAGCAAGCACACCAGCAAATGATCTTGTTGAGTCTTGGTGCAGAAAATGTATTTTAGGGTGAGATGGAGATTACTCTGGCAGGTTTTAAACTTTATGGGGTTTAGTAAGAAGTAAGCTTATCTCCTTCAAATATATATATATATAGGGTCGCAGGCATTAATAAATGTGAATGCTAGGTTGACAGAACCAATAATGATTGAAAGGGGCACACGTCAATGATGTCCTCTCTTACCTCTGTTCTTTGCACTCTGTCTGAAGCCCTTAGCCCAAAAAATAAGACAATCTTACATTAAGGGCTGGCAAGGCATGTGGGGGGAAGAAAAACTGCTCTATTTGCTGAGGACATCATTTTATTGTTAACCAATCTGGAGGGGAATCTAGTGAAAACATACTTAATACTGGGGATTTTGAAGAGGTCTCTGGATTTTGCATAAGCAGAGAGAAGACTAAAGTCTTGAGTATGAATTACATACACTCTATGGAATTACTGCAAGATTTTCCATATTTGTGTGGACACTATAAGATAAAGTATCTAGGGAGTAATGTTGGCAAAAACACCTCAAGAAACTGTGAAAGTTTCTTTAGAGAGAATAAGGAACAAGGATGAGAAGATGCTATAGAGGTGAGACTTACTTCCTCTAAACCTTGATCAGAAATCCAGGCTTTCAAAATGTTTGTCATTCCCCAAGTAGTGTATTTGGCCCAATCAATGACATATGGGCAGGGTAGGGATTTTTGGAAAACGATTTGTGTGGACACTATAAGATAAAGTATCTAGGGAGTAATGTTGGCAAAAACACCTCAAGAAACTGTGAAAGTTTCTTTAGAGAGAATAAGGAACAAGGATGAGAAGATGCTATGGAGGTGGGACTTACTTCCTCTAAACCTTGATCAGAAATCCAGGCTTTCAAAATGTTTGTCATTCCCCAAGTAGTGTATTTGGCCCAATCAATGACATATGGGCAGGGTAGGGATTTTTGGAAAACGATTTGTGTGGACACTATAAGATAAAGTATCTAGGGAGTAATGTTGGCAAAAACACCTCAAGAAACTGTGAAAGTTTCTTTACAGAGAATAAGGAACAAGGATGAGAAGATGCTATAGAGGTGGGACTTACTTCCTCTAAACCTTGATCAGAAATCCAGGCTTTCAAAATGTTTGTCATTCCCCAAGTGGTGTATTTGGCCCAATCAATGACATATGGGCAGGGTAGGGATTTTTGGAAAACGATGAGAAAAAACATGATGAAATTTATTTGGAAAGGACATCACTCAAGGATGCAGTGGCAAAGAGTGACATTACCAGTACTTGGAGGGGGTGGGGGTTAACATTTGCTAACCTACAATAATATCATCAGGAATCTCAACTGAAACTGTTATATTTGTTACAGAATGATGATTATTTAGCAAGGTGGAAAATGCTCTTGGTGGGACAAGAGGTGACCTGAGCTATAGACAAAAGTGTGAAGGTATGGAAGACACTACTTCAGAAGGAACAAAATGGGACACACTTCAAATTTTACAGGCCGACACATACCCACAGTCAGTACAAAGGATAGAACTTTACTTTTTTGCTTAAATGAAAGCTTATTCTTGTAGCAGTTTAGTTGCTTACTCTGTTTCTTGTAACATTTAGGTATTTTGCATACAGAAATAACTATTTTATGCAACTATTACATGAAATATGGGACATAATTATGTCCTACAATCTCAGGACATTTGCCATTTTTAATATTTATGGTCAGGACACAACTGCCCTAAAAGGGACTGTCCCTCACAAAGTGGGACAGGTGGTAACCCTATACATAGTGGAAATTTGAGGTAGTGCCAATAGGGATGGCAAAGAGCCTTTCAATATTAAAGTGGAGATAACCCAAAGATGCAGTAGGATGGCAAAGGAATTCGATTTTTGGGAATTTCTTGAGGAAGAGGGAGAAAGAATGACATGGAATAGGCTCAAAAATAGGCTCTTACTACAGGGAGAGGACCTATTATAATATAGCACAATCTATTAAATATACAGCAAACACACAAAGGAGATTAAAAAGTGAAACTGGGTAACACCAGAAATAATAATGACCCTGACAGAGGCAAGAACAGGAATAGCAAGTAGGAGAGGATTAGTGATCAAGATGTATATAGATCTTATATAGGACAGGGGGAGGGACAAATGGAGTCAGAGGGTGACATGGGAAGGCAAAGTTGGAGGAGAGATAATAAAGTTGGGGGTGGCAGAAAATATGTAGACAAATCAGGGTGGCTATGAAATCTAAAAAAAATTTGATTGGCTGGAAATGTTAGCAGAAATATTTTAATATGCTAGAAAGATTGCACAGGTTATTTCCAGAAGTCAGTTCGACCTGTTTGAGATATGGGGAAAGCAGAGGAGACTGGGACCATACTTTTGGGAATGCCATAAATTAGGAAAGTACAATGAAGACTTGTTGTAATTAAGCTGGTGTTAGAATCAAACTGGGAAATGACCAAAGCAAATTTCTGTTTGAATTGGATAGAAGGGGAAAATATCAGTATACATAAGAAGGCGTTAGCTGATCTGCTGTTTTTATTAGCTAAGAAGGGGATAATAAGGAATTTGAAATCAGTGAGACAACAACATATAGAGGAAGTTTTCCAAATACAGGCTTGTGCCACTTAATTTCTTTCCACACAACTTTTGATCGCATTTATGTCCATACTGTGCTAAGTGGATGTAAATGTGAACAGCCATTGTGCAGATGGACATTAAGCGAAGCACAATACAAATAATAGGGTATTCACTTAATGCCTGTGCCGCTTAATGTTCTGTGTGATAAAACCTATCCTGGAAGGTAAGTCGCTCATACGTGCAGTGACAGAGTTGGAAGTGCTAGAAAAGGAAGTTCTAACAACCTCTCCAAACAAGATGCAATCTAAAAAGTGGGGTTGGTGGAAGGAAATTAGGAAGAGATGGAAGGAAATGGATGATAGTTCCACATGCATACATATTCTTAGATCATCAAGTTGCTTTGTATACAAGTGGATATAAAAATGGAGATCTGGTCATGTTTAGAATAGGATATTTAGCAAGACATGCTCTGATACATGAAAAGGGTTAGTTGTGTGTGTAGAGATGTGTGTGTGTGTGTGTGTGTGTGTGTGTGTGTGTGTGTGTGTGTGTGTGTGTGTGTGTGTGTGAGTGTGTGTGTGTATATATATATATATTATATATATTATTGTAAATGGGGTAAAAGCTGGAACTAAATGTTTTCATATATCAGTTAAACAAAATGTGAAAATGGCACACCTTAAATAAAGTGAAGCTGGGGAAAAATAAATAAATAAATTGATGTTGGGGAAAAAAGGAAACATGGGGTCTAGTCAAAGTAGTAACTGTGACTGATAAACAGGTGAATGTGGTTAGCACATCTTGCTAGCATTTTATGTTCATGAAACGTCAACCTGTTATTTTGGATCAAAAAAAGATCTTATTGACATTTTAATAATTCTGTTTCTGTTTGTTTGTTATAATTCCAGATTAAATCCTGATCTAATGTCTTAATTTTAGCCTCTAACATTTGTACATCTCTAATTTGTATTTTTTTATAGTATGAGGCTTTTTGAAGAAAAATCCCTCTTACTTGTGCTTTAGTTGTCGCCCATTCAATATCAGGGGTATGTTACTGTTTAGCTAAATTAACTAGTAGGAGACTGAGAATATCTTGAATTTCCTGGATTATTTCTTCTTTATTTAACAAGTTTGGATTTAGAGACCAATTGTAACCCCTGTGTGGTAAACTATTTATAATGTCTTTAGCAAAACTTAATGTAATTTTAGAATGATCTGATAAATAACGAGCTTGTATAGATACTAAGGGATCTAGATTAATCAGTGTTTCTGAAATCAGAAAAAAATCTATTCTAGACCACATTTTATGACAAGTTGAATAGAATGTGAAATTGTTTGTGTTAAGCTGATTGTTTACGTATTTAAAAGGATCATACAGTTTAAAGTCATCTTTAAGTTTGCTTAGTGCTACTACTGCTTGGTTATTAAATGACCTTTGTGGACTTGATTTATCCAATTTAGGATTCTGATAAGCATTCCAGTCCCCTCCCATAACTATATAGTAGTTGTTATATTGATTTAAAACAGGATAAAGTGATGCTATGAAAGACTGTTGATTATTACATGGTGCGTATATATTAAGAAGTAAGATGGGTTTATCATAAAGGGTAGATGAGAGAATCACAGAGCACCACCTTCCTTCTTTATTTAGAATCTAGAATTTTTTCTTGATATTGATTTTTTATAACTATTGCAACCCCCGCACTATTAGTTTTGCCTTCTGAGGCTATAACCTCTCTAATCCATTTTTTTTCCTTAATATCTGCCCATTGATCATTGGTCAAATGAGTTTCTTGAAGTAATATAAAACATGCCTTAGCTTGCAGAAATAAATGAAGAAATAATTTTCTCTTTTTCAAGTTCTGGAGCCCTTTAGTATTCCATGAATCTATTTCCCACATTCCAAAAACTTTATTTTGCGTAAGTGTTCTTTAAATCGGAGAAAATATGATAAATTCAGATACGTTTTTAACATGTGTATACTATGGAAGCATTCTTGAAATCCCGTCCCATACCAGTGCCTACCCACTATACCCCTGGACCAGGACATATATAGGTCTTTTACATAATAAAACATTATAAGGATTAATAACATTGACAGATATGTGTTCTTCAGGTAAAAGTATATAAAATATATAACATACAAAAAACCTATATAAACTACAACTAAGTCTACAAAGCCTAACCTATACATTCCCTATTAAACACTACTATTCATCTACATCTCTTGTTCTATCTATTTACTTGAATAAGTCAAGGAAAAGAGATAATAACAACATATATAAGTATTATCAGTCATCTCCATTAAATCTCAAATGTGTACTTTAATAGTAATAGTTTAGTATATCTCGATAAAAATATTCACAGAATAATGAAGCCGATATGTTTATGGAATATATAAGTAACTAGTTTGACCTAGATTATATGTAAACCTATATTTAAACCTAAAAAATCAAATATGAGACACTATCAAAAGTTATAAAATACAATGATCAACCTGTATTCAGTCTAAAATGTCTTCTATTAATTGGAGAACAGGTGATAAAAATTTTGGTACGTCAGATCTATATAGGGATATAAACAGCTATATAGTGAGAATAAATAACCACTTTTCTACCAATCTTAGATCCTTCATTGTTTATATGTTTCCAGATTTAAACTGAAACAACTAGTATCAATAAGTACTAGCAGGGTTTAGCTTTCAACTTTTAGAATCCAAAGCTGTCATAGTTATAAAGTTATATAACATATACCTAGTGTCATATATACCCATTACCATATGTTATAATTATTTAAAATGGTCCTAATAGTTAGATAGGTAATCCAGGAATTAGCAACACTACTTAATGCTACTCTAAATACATTAATATCTATATACATTTAGAATCCTACATTCAGTAACCTTTATTCCAGATTTTATATTTATTAAAAGCTATTATAATATTACATGTACCAAAATAGCTATAAACCTGTGATAAATTTTTAAAAAGGGTTTATATAATTCCTCATATTATGTACTGGCACCTAAATAAAGAAAAGGTGTAACATCAATACTTATCAGAAATCTCAGTGTATTAGTAATGTATGTGTAAGTAATTTCTATTGAGGGACTTAATAAACCAGATTATATACTTTAGAAGTTAAATCATTATAAATTGAATATGATTATCAACTTGTTTTATAATTTACGTAATAACAGTTTAAACCTTCTCAATAATAATTCTCAGGCATTAATACAAGATCTGATTACCCTCATATATGCTTCGTGTTTTCAACTGTAACTCTATATACTTGCACAAACTGGGTGTTTTTCATGGTCTGGGTTTACTAAATGTGGTTATATGTGCTTATACTGTTAAAAGAAAACTGCAATTACAGTTTATTTTACATTGTTCGGTCCTGAACAGTTTTCTTCGGATTTCCAAACCTGGAAACCAGCCAATGACTTCGCGATGGGGGATCCTTTAAACGAACGGACTTCTGGAAGCGCCACATCAAAAAACACACCCTCTGCAGCAGCAAGAGCATTTCCTGTCTCTTCGTGGGAAAATATACTTCGTGAAGGCTATAAAACATTGGAAATACCTCGCGAACATCAAGGAGCTGAAAAACAAGGTTCTTATCTGATCGACAAGGGGCCTAGTACACTAAAACCACAAACAAAGGAATACCAAGACCTCAAGTTACAGCAGAAGATGAATCCGACCTCTGATGTCATGCCAGTCGCAACGGAGGGCCAGATTAACTTTCTGAAGCAGGCAAACTCTTGAAAACCGTCAAAAAAGTAGATTTTGCTTCTTTTTTTGTTGTGACAGAATATCTAGACCCATTGACTGTGAATATTAATGTATTAGGATACTTCATTTGAAATTTTATTTGTTTTTCAATAAGAAACTTGCAGTAGGGAGATAATGATTGTCTGGCTTGTCTAATTTGCAGAGGCAAGTCCTGAGCCAAAGAAATTCTGTTGTTTTTCCACATAATGAAGCCTCCATTTTTTATTTACAGTTAATAGTATTTTGTTGACATCTTGATAGTTAAGAATTTTAACATAAACAGGTCTTGGTATATTCGAAGCCTGAGATTCCCTCAGAGCTCTATGGGCTCTCTCTATTATTATTTGTTTAGCCGCATCAGAGTCATTGAATAATGTTATAAATATTTGTGTGATAGATGGAATTAAATCATTATACTGTACAGTTTCTGGCATTCCTCTGATGATTATATTATTTCTCCTGGATCTCGCCTCCAGATCAACAATTTTAGCTTGAACAGAGTGAATGTCCAGATCATGTGCATCAGCTTTTTTGGCAAGCAATGTTAGTTTGTCTTCATTCTCAGTTATTCTAGCTTCAGTTTTATCCATTCTTTTGAGAATTTGACTACAGGAAATTCCAAAGGATTTTACTTGATTAGATAGCTCTTTCAAAGCTTCTTGAATAGGCAGCAAAGCAGTTTTAATATCTTCCATGTTCGCCAGTTGGTCTGGTTTATTTTTATTCCCTGGTTTTACATGTTCCTGCTGTTTTGTAATTTTCTGTCTTTTCGAGTTTAAATCTTTTTCCAGTGATTGAAGTTCTGAAAGTTTGGTTTTTGTAGTTGTTGTGTCCATGTTTTTGTCTTCTTTTGACATTATATATCAGTACTGGAACTTAATATAGCTTGATTGTAGATAGGCCAACTGTTCTGAACACACGGTTCCTTTGTTTGAGACTCTCTTCAGCGTCAGTTAATCTGTTATAATCCTGTTAGATTCTTTAATTTTCCCGGTTCATTCACCTCTTGAAGGATACTTAAATGGAGTTAGAGTTGTTTTACCAAAAACTGTTGTTAAATAGATCGTAATATAGCTTCAGGGTTAGATTTTCCTCAGGATATATGAAGAGCTGTAGATTAGCAGTGTTCACAGAATGGCAGCCATCTTTGAATCATAGAGGAACTTACTTAACAGACAGCATTTCTTTGATTGACTCTGCTCTTTTCTGAAACCCAGGAAGAGACAAACAGAAGCAGACTACCAGGGATAGTACTATGGATGGGTAAACAAGTCATGAAAGCCTGGATCAAACCTATGCAAATGAAAATAAATAGTAAAAGTAACTGGTAGAAGTATATCTACAAAGGTGGATAATAATGAAATGTTTAAACATAATTTGGGTTAAAACTTGAAATGCAATCAAGCACACAAATAACCACAAATATCTGTAACTGCTAAAGAACTAATGATATACGAAGACAACAAAACCCATGATGTAGATAGGACCAAGGGGATAGAGGGAAGGAGCCTGTTCTGCACCTCTTATCCTATTGTTTAAACTTCTAGGGCCAGATTCCAAAACAAAGTTGCACTCAGCAAATAATGCCAAAGGAAGGGTTTAGCGCACCAGCTGCAGACATAATTTCAGAAGCCATGCCGGAATTAGTCTGAGTACTTATTTATTCAGCATTGGATAATTATGGACTCCGAAGTAAGCCACTCATGCTCACCAGATTCCAAAATACAACCTGTGAGCCCAACACAACTTAAATGTGACAAAATGCAATGCTTACTCTATTTCCAAATTCCTTGCCAAGTGCCATATTGTGACACAAGGAAAGGAAGCTATCAGCCATAGAATCCTATGGAATTCATAACAATACTGAATAAAGAAAAAAAAAATGCAACCTGCACAGAATGAACTGCAACAGGTTGCTGTTCTGCAAGCCGTATAGGAGGATCTGGCTGTGCATCCTAGACAGCAGACTTCTAGACAGACAGCTAGGCTAAAACTAAGACAACTCTCTGATCAAGAATCTATTGACAGGTACAGCTCAGACAGACAGCTGATGCAGGCTGTGTACAACATGTGCACCCCACACATCTCTGAGTACATTGAGAGGCAACCCTATACCTCTTGAAACCAAAGTCTGTCAGAGCCTAGGTGTACTGGCATCTGGGACTTTCCAATGAAAATGGGAGATGATGTAGGAGTGTAACAGACAGCTGCCAGTTGCACCCTCACACAATTCCTGGCAGCAATGTGCACCAAAGTAGATGAACATATACACTTCCCATCTACACCCATGAAGTGGTGAAACGTCATGCACCCATTCTATAACCTTGCCAACTTCCCTATGTTGTTGGTGCAGTAGATTGCATCCATGTCCCTATTAAGACCCTGTTCAACAAAATTCAGAAAGATATATAAATAGAAAGGAATGTCCATTGCTGAACTATCAGGTGGTGTGCACAGCAGATGGCAGCATAAGAAATATCATGGGGACACCCAGTGAGCATCCTTGATGCTACCATATAGAGGAAAAGTGGTCTGAAGCCTGCATTCCAACACATTGAAATACCTGAGGGGTTACTACTGGGTAAATACAGGAACACAGCTAGGAGCTAAACTAAATACATCTCTGTCAACATTATGCATAATGACAAGCGTGCCCCCCAACAACAGATGATTATGGTTATCCACTTGAGCTGTGGCTAATGACCCCGTACAGAGAACCTTTCAACCCTGGACAGGAGGCCTAGAATACAGCACACACCACAATGAGAAACAACACAGAGTGTGTGTTTTGCGTGCTGAAAGCCAGATTCAGATGTCTGGACACATCTGAGGATGCGCTGCAATATACACTTGAATAGGCAAAACAGATGATTACTGTGTGCATCATGCTACATAATATACTAACAGCCACACATGGTGGCCTTCCTGCTGCAGGTGTGGGTGACTTACCTCAAGAACCCCAGATGTCGGAAGATGACATTCCACAGCTATAAGTGGAAGAGCAGGAGAACACGGGGGGGGGGCAGAAGAAATAAGCATGGCTGATGGAGGATGTGACCACAAGTCTAGGCACAGGCAACACAGCAGCATCTGACACACACCTTTGAGTCGTGACAAGCCACATAGATATAAGTGCACACATTAAACACTGATGTTCAGGTATTTCCCTACCACAGCCCCACATATTGCATGCAATGGAAATTACCCACTAGATGTACACATTGAGCATCAGACATAACTACATAACTGGAACATATAACAGTATGAACATATACAAATATATCATGACAGGGACCGTCAAGTCAGGCCAAAAGTGACACAAATGTTCATACAGACCCATAGTAGTATATGTGGGTATGGCTAACAAGGGACAAATGTTTGTAAACCTGTCTCTGTCCCTCCAATACCAAATGATACAAACAGGAAAGCAAGTCAGGACACAATGCAGAACTGTTGAAAATATCACTAGTAACATACGTAAAGTTAGGAAATATTATCCTGTACCGAATGGAGTCACCTAGGTCTGGAAAAGTGAGAGGACACTCGTTGCAGCAGACTTCACAAAAACCACAGACAGATGAAAATGTAAGTGGCCTGCACAGTATTCTTCATTGCCGGAGGTGAGGGCTGAAATGCAACTGTTGTAGAGAAACTAAGGTTAATGAAAGGAGATACTGCCAGCACAGCTATCTGGAATTTTGTAAATAATTATATGTCACTTGTGAATGTCAACATGATTTATATAGAAGTGTGACAAAGGGAGATACTGCCAGCACAGCTATCTGGAAGTTTGTAAATAATTATATATCACTGGTGAATATCGAAATGATTTATGTAAGATGCTTGTCTTACAAATGTATTATAATTGCATGTCATGTGTATATCAGACTGCTTTGTACAGGTGTTTGTGTTGAGAAGATATTTTGTAGAGAACGTATGCTTGAAATGGATCCACAGTGTGCCCTGCTGGAAGAGAACCTTAATGTGCATGCACTATTGTAACTGTTTAAATGTATATATTTTAACAGTAGAAACTGGAATACAGGAGGTTAGATTCAGTCCTGCAAAACATCAGAAAAATAGCTGAAATTATATTACTTTATGGCAGCAAGAGACATAGGTCTGTGCTGAGAGGCTTTCTTTATTGTCTTCGAAGTGAACTAATTGCTACAGTTGTTTTATGACTTTCAGCATCTGCCAAAGATCTGAGGCTTATATATTTTCACAGGTAGATGCTAAATACTGCTAGCTTCCAGATGTATAAGGTTTCACCTGGGATAGAATCAGATGACAAGAAATTATGTCATTGTGCAAGCTATCCCGGCAGTAATATTTGAGATATCAATTTAAGAAGTTTCTCAGAGAGAGACAGCATTCTGTATTCTGTCTTTTACCTGACAACACCTAGAAGATCCATTCGCCACATCTGCCCTGCTCTTATTAAGTAAGTTAACTAGGGTATAGTAATTCTCTTAGATTCAGACAGAAATATAGTGAAGCTAAGTTTAGATATTTTTCTTTATTTATTTGAGACTGTTCTTTTAAATATTTCCTATTATTTTGAACTCTGATGTCACTATAAATATATACTGAGCATTTCTTGTTCTTTTATAATTTATTATTTAATATATTTAAACCTTTCATTGTGGCTGATCTGTGTAGATATATTTAAGTTCTGAGAGTTCTTGCATATTTATTTGGTGACACTGTGTAGGCCACTCCTAATAACCTTGCTCTTAGTCAAACTACCATTTGTATTAATATTAATATTACACAGTAAGTTTGGACACCCTGTGTTAAGGGCCTTAAAGTAGCTGATAAGGAGTTGGCTGGTAGCAGTGATAACTAATGGGGCACATCTAGTAAACTTCTGCCAGCCTTTCCCAGGTGTGTGTGTGTGTGTGTGTGTGTGTGTGTGTGTGTGTGTGTGTGCAAATCAAACCTCAAAGAGTGTGTGTGTCAGCTACTTAGGCAGGGACATGAAGCACTGGCTGGACAGAGAGGGTGATGAAGGTCTTGGCTTGGTCACTCAGCTGAGATCTCAATTCTATAACTGTGCCAGTGGGGAGTCTTACTGCAGATCTGGAGAATCAGGGAGAAAGCAGCCCCTGACAGACTGTGGTCTCTGTGCTCTTAAGGGAAATTGCACTTGATGCAGATAGCTGCATCTGGAAATACTAGGTGTGTACCTTGGCATCCTCCCAGTGTACATCCCCCATTGCTGTCAGTGGTGAGGATTGAGGCTCCTTGATTATTGGTCCAGTGGTGGGTCATCACAAAAGGCATTAACCCAGTATTTATAAGCACATACTTGTCGGCATGTACCATTCCAACAGAGGTATAACATACAGTAGATAATATATATATATATATATATATATATATATATATATATATATATATATATATATATATACACACACACATACATACCTGTTGGTCGAGGCTGATGTGCTGATCACAGCTGTCCAATGCAGGGGTAGGACACAGTATTAATAGAGGACAACAACAGGAGTAACAGCACTGACATGTAGGAAACAGTAAATAGCATACCAGTTACAGTCTCCCTGTGTTGTGAATTTGTCTGTCATAATGTGGATCCTGTAGTGGAAATATACCAACAAAGCAGAGCACAGTCATGAATGCAGGCAGAGATGCATGATGATATACAGAACATTGTAACGGGGAACAGTGATACTCATGTGACATATGGTGCACATGTTGGCCAGATGTCCCTGAGTATGAAAAACAGTGACATTATTTTCATACAACACAGTTGTGCTATGCAGTCCTGTGGCCTATGAGCATGGTGGGAAAACATACTTGGTCTGTCAGCAGGTACACTAGCATGTCTCATGTCTCCTGAAGATATATCTGTAGATTAGAATGGCAGGGAAATATAAAAATGTTAGTATACACCACTGGCATGATAGGAGGCAGGGGCAATAACAGGTAATGGTCACAGTAACAGTATATGGAGACACTCACCTGTCATGTCTTGCTGCTGTTCAGAAGTAGATGGACTTGTGCAAATAAATACAGATATTACATATGTTGCTTTTAGTATTATATATGTACTGCAGTTTTATGATAACATGCCATTATACTTCCACTGGTCACTGTTAGCATATGCGCTGCCATATGCATGATACAGTTCTGCTCCTGCAACACAATTGTAACAATTCATGAATATGCAAGCAACACCAATCTGTACTGATTTACTCTGTATGTAACAATGTTATGCAAAGTACCACATACATGTGTGACTTAGCACACCTGTTTCTATCCCACCCCAGGTATACGTTGCTCACGACTTGCTGTATGCAGGAATGCCAGAAACTGAGTCAGCTCATCTGGGGGAGTCAGTGGTGGGCTACCACTGGTGGCATTCCTTGATCTCTCATACTGGTGTAGCCTGTTGGATGTATGAAGGATCATGTCAGAGCACTGTCGGCAGCAGGCCACCTGGAATCTATTGCAATCTCCCTAAGCATTTATCATGTTGGTAAGGTCAGTCTGCATTTCAATCCTCCAGATTATTCCCTGCCTGTCTAAGGAGTCTACATCCATGCTGCCACAGAGCATCAATTATAATTTAATTTTTCTTATGGTGAAAACTTGTTGCTGCCAGGTCTTTTTGCTATCTGGAAGACAGTTATATGTACATGGTTAGATTTATGTTGGACCCACATATGGAGATGATTATGTTGACAGCATATGTTAATTGATCTTCACTGCATTCATGTGCACTGCAAAATTACATTAAATACTCCCTGTCCCATATAGTAATGTGATATATAAAACAACATACGTGATATGAAAACAATGTCTGAATATATAACACATGGAACAACATCATAACTTGTGATATCTCTAGCAGTCGTATATGGGAGTTGAACCCATTACAGTAGATATCACAGCAGTGGAAGGCTAACCACAACACCACTGTGCCACACAATCAGTACAATCTGAATGCACCTCACATTAACATATGCCTCATAACGTATGTGTGAACAAATCATGTTGGATGGCTGTCAGACACAATTACAGTTTGTGAGAAGCATCCTAAAAATGACATGCATTGTTAATAGCTGTCATGTAACATGAGCCTAACAGACAACCTCTGAAAAACAAGCAGTCATTGTAACATAAATAGTTATGTACAAATAGCTATATATCAATGCAATCAATATTCAGAAGTTAATGATATCCCCATTTTGTCTGTATGAGATGAAATTCAGTGACAACTACTACTATGTTACTCTTATTAGAAAGCATCTATACAGTAACAAATGTACAACTTACAGAAAAAACACTGGAAAGCCTTGTTACCCATAAGGATACCATAGACAGTACAAGGTAACCAGATATAAACATGGATATAGTTTTATTAAGGTACTATTTATAGTACATGTATTTCTCTGAGGTACTATCAATAGTACATGTATTACTAAGTGTCAATGAATATCCATAACTACAACTACATACTACAAAGCAACATACTGATACTGTTGGAATACATCGGTTTCCTTAAGTATATCATAGAATGTACAGTGTCATTAGCAATATATTCAGATGTGTTGTTAGTGCATCCATATGTACTGTTCACTGAGGCACTTTACATTTATCTGTACATGTGCATATTTGGTATACCTGCTTGTTACTGATGCAGATGTCCACCTTTATGCATACAGGACAATCCTATACCCCTTCAGTAATTCACATACAATTTGTATTCCAGACAAACTTCCCTAAAAACATCAACTTAAGGATGTACAAATACATTTCTAAGAAGTAATAATACCATAGGTTTATAAGGAGAGAAATATATCCCAACACAGCAATGACAGCATGTGTCACATCATCTTTGAAGCTACCTGTAAGTCAGGTATAAAGTAGGACCAACTATGTGCACACAGGTTTTAAGCCCCATTTGTGCCACACATAATTAATGATGTTCATTAAAATTCAAGGTTTTGGAATCCCATTTTGCACATCTGTGTAAGTTCATCAAATATGGCGCATTAACCAATAGCTCGATGTAACAAGAAAGTGCTTCACACGAGTGCCAAATAAGTATCATTACATGGGATCATGCTAATAGTAATATAATAGCAGTAGCACATGACCACTACTCCTCACTAATCTGATACCCTCGTATAAGTGCTTAAAATCTGATTTTGATACAATTAAAGATCAGAACATTGCTACCTGTGAAATGAGTGGGACTTCAGTGAGCAATTTTTGGAAGTTTGCTGTCTCCTCATTCTCATCATTGTGGCTACTGTGAGAAGGCTTTGACATGTTTTGCTGCACAAATGAACTGAGGAGGAGACCACCCAGATGCTGACTTCTAGCTGGAGTGGAGCATCATATGAGGGCAAGACCACAGAACTTCACTATGGTCGACATCTGGAACTGGATTGCAGAGGAACATCAATGTCACACTGGAATGCACTGGATTGGAGTGTAGGTTTGCCACCATTACGATGACCTGCATTGGAGGGATGGTAAGGATCTTTACCAGAGGGTCAGCGAGGTGTGGAGAGCCAGTGGATGCCTACTTTAAGTGTCATAATCCCAAGTGTACCTGTACATTCCTATGAAAATATAGATATAGCTGAGACCCATATGTCAAGCATATTCATTCTAAAGTCATTACTTAGCTGTTCTGACAGTTAGCTCATCTGGGTAATAAAGAGGACGAGGTGACTGTCCATTTCTTAATTATGGGTTTGATTCCCATAGTGGTTATTTCTTTAATATTGTTTTTGATGTACACACTATTGAACATAACACCTGTTTGTTTTCCAAATGATACAGTACCTCATTTTACACATCCAGTACGGCCATGTGTCACTGATGTCTATAGCATCTAGACTAAAGATGAAATGCTATCTGGCAGTTACACATCTCAAGAGTTTGGGGAACATGAAGGCCAATAGCATTTAGTTGTCGGATGGCTGCATATTCCTCCATTATCTCCAGAGATATGGAAACACACATCCAACAGCAGTTTATTCTGAGGGAAGGTATTTTGCTGTGTATTAGCTCAACCTGTAAAGCAAGAGGCTAACGTACATATATTGAGGCTACATGTGGGTTCAAATCCATGTAAAGGATAGGATTCATTAAATTTATATCTGTGAAAATGTTTTGAAAATGCTTGCATACATACCTGCTTGGTCATGTTTACAGATATTTAATACATGTGTATGCCTGTAGCAATTCATTGTCGATTAATACAAATATCTCTGTTATGCGTAATTTTTCTGGCAACAGCAGTTATGTTACTATAGCTTTATGTGTAAGACTTCGACAATAGAGAAATACTTCTGTACACCTGGAACATAGCTTTCAACCAATCAGGGATACATCTCAACATTATAAGAGAATAATTCAGAAATAATCAGTGACAATCAGGGACACTTTTTTTATATTACTACTGCTACTGTGTGACACTGACAGTATAAAGGAATATGGGATATTATAACATTGCCAAAGTTAATGTACTGCATACTTCTGTCATTATTTATTAAGTGCAATTCTCCACCCCTCTACTGTTATTTGGGGGGAATGACAGGGATAGATATAAATACTGACTCTAAATAAGGGACATACCGGAATATCAGATACATGAGTGTTGTATAATTTGTTATGTAACAATAAAATCTATGCAGATATATCCTGCCCTCCAAGTCTTTTGGGTTAATAATACCATGAAGGGAATGGACCCCATTCCCATGTCAAAGTGTGATTAAAGCTTGTGAAATTAGTATGGTTTCAATCTTTGATGTTAGTCAAAAGTGCTCCTCAGCACCCGTAATGTGCCCAGAACCGACTCCTCCTGCAATTCATATGGAGTTATATGTATTGGTAACACATCTAAGTATGATTGTAAATTCATTTTTATGAGACCTACTGCTCCTTCTGCTACTGGAACTGGCTGGGTATCTTCTTCCATATTGCCCTCGTTTCTGCCTGCAAATCCTGATAGTCTTTGATTTTGTGTCCCTGTGTATGTCAGATATTCTAATCACTGGGTGTAGCAATTTCAATGATCAGTGCACATTGTGTTGCCTTTACATGGACTACCATATCTGTTTTTCTCTCATCTATTTTTTTAACTGTTGGTAATGGTGATCTCATGCAATATAAGCTTCATCATTCTCTATAATGCTTTGTGCTCATGTTTCCAATGCTTCTCAGCTACTTCAATACTGTAATGTTAGCACAATTCCCAATGCAACAGTCTTGCCACATTATTATGTCTTTCAGTATACAGGCCCTCTGCCATTAGTGTATCATACCCAGCAACAAGATGTGAGACTGTTTCCAGTTCTGTTATACAGAACCTGCATTTGTCTTTCTCCCACATGTTCAATGGACTTTATAAACCAATGATTATGCATACAAATAGATTATTTGGTGTCTGTTAGCATGACTCTTTACTTACATAGACAGCTGGGTTACAGATGTGAGTGATTCAATCACTGACATAAATGTGTGAGGCTCTCATACAAGATGGGAAACATGGAATTAGTGATATCATCTCTGACAGTCTAGTTGCCAATGTAGTCAGTTATACCTCAAGTATTACCCACTACAGATCACAGTAGTTATGTTATGTTGTTAGGTTCACAGTGGTCTAACAGTGTAGTACTTGTTTTGCAATATAGATACACGTCAGTGTTGCATGCCACAGTGTGATGGCATGATAAAAAGACCAAGGGCTACTGGACAAAAAATTATTAAAAACACGGAGGACACAGAAAGAGTCTAGCGCCTTGGCAATCAGCCTTCAAGGAGTTATACAAATAGTACAAACTAACATCTTATATAACACTTTCACAAATTAGTTAACCAATTAACTAATCAAATAATGTAATTAACTAAATCAAATATTTCCAATTCACCTCAGAGTTCAGTCCAAAAGGTAACAATGTATTACATTTCAAAATAAAAACAGATTCTTTATGTAAACGTTTATCCTTTAATGAACAATTTTCCCCAAACTTCACACAAACCTGCTCAAGAACTGTACCTTGTAGTAATAAAAAATCACAGTGTGATGGCATGCCTGTTTTCATATGTCATAAAATTAGTGTGTGCTGGCTGTCCACATATTTGTCATGCATAATGATGGCTAGTTAACATAGGGCTAATATTTTATAGAAATCTTATTCTTTATAGTTTTTGTTAGCAATGAATTTGTTTTATACATACACACACACACACACACATATATATATATATATATATATATATATATATATATATATATATACACATATATATATGTATGGATCTACTTTAGTAGACTAAACGTTCACTTACCCGACTTACATATTACCAAGACAAAAAGGCTGACAACCGCACAACACTGATGTCTCTGAATACCGACCTTCCACTCCAGGTAAGTAACCGCTTGGCCATTCTTTGAACTTTGCCCCTTACCCCCATGGTCGTGCAATCTTGGAGTTGTCATATTTATTTATGTGGGTGGGGGCACATCCCCTCCATGGGGGGTTGGTGGGTGAAGCCCCCCACATGGGTGGGTTTACTTTCCTTCGGTTTTATTTTTTTTTTAGAATGGCGAAGAGGTTACTTACCTGGAGTGGAAAGTCAGTGTTCCGGGACGTCGGTGTTATGTCATTGTCAGCCTTTTTGTCTTGGTAATATGAAAGTCGGGTAAGTGAATATTCGGTCTACTGAAGTAGTCCCATATATATATATATATATATATATATATATATATATATATATATATATATATATATCGATATATATAGATATATATACCCATACCCACACATACATATATATTATAGTTTTTACATCAATGTTTTTATATATTTTTTTACATATATTTTAGAGGTTGCATGTTTTGATTTGCTGTAGTCACAATAAATTACTATGGTTGTGTCTGTGACTTTAAATGGTCAAATGTTGTGTAATGAGATAATTACCTAATTGATGGGCAAACATATGCAAGGAGTTGAGCTGCTGGTGGCTTTTTTCATCTCTGATGATGTCCCTTATGAATTTTACGGGATGACAGCACTCAGTTTGGTTCATTTTTTGCATTAATATATTATAGCTTTAGTTCATCCTAGTGATCTGGATTTGTTTTATATCTTGCTTGTAGTACTATATGTGTGTTTTATTGTTCTAGTTAACAATTGTTCAGTAATGACAGAATTTCCACAGATAGGATGTGTTATGCATGCCATGTCATGCAATGGAGCAATCTGCTTATATTCTGAGATGGATATAGTGGCCCTGATATGGGCCTCTATTGAACTCATCCATAACTAAAGACAATAAGACATCAGGAATGTGACATGTGCATGAATATCTACTTTAACTACAGACAATAAGACACTGGGAATGTGTCATGTGCATGAATATCTACCAGCTAATGCACTTGTCTTTATTATAATCCATATACATACTCCTTATAGGCCATATCATCTGAGAATGAGGTTTTAATGACACCTGTAATGTATGGTGATATACCTTTCTTTTCCTATGCAAGGATCATGCTGAAGGCAAAGCAGTTCATGTCTGTTACATTCCTTATGCACACATCAGTTTGTGTTTCATTTAAAACAGGAATGTACAGTCTGACAGACAAGTGGTTCTCATCATTATGGTTTAGAATCATGCCTTACATTGTATATGGTGGTAGATTTGACTATTGGCATACCTTATTGTAATGTGTCATACTGAATGTTTTCCGCCCATGCATTGTATCACAGTGGGTATGTTGTATACTCATGTAGTTGCAATAATGCTTATTATGTACTTTCTTTCTTGTTATGTGATTTACCTTGAGAGCATGGGACCTGTGGACACACTCCTATCAGATGCTGGAGACGAGTGCATGCCCAACCACTGCCCGAGTCCTCAGATTCTGATAAGGGTGATGGCCATAATGGAGATTATGTTGATGATGAGGAAGGACTTGGACTTGCATGAGTCATTATCCCTGCTGTACCCTGGATGAGACATCAACCACCACCACCAGTAGATGATTTTCAAAACCAGAATCAGGAGGTGATGACTGATGTCTTTTGGATTCAGGTGACGGACCTGATGGGAGATTTTTTCCAGGATATGGCACATACTATGCAAGAATCATTCAAGGACACAGCCTGAGAGATTATTTGTGATGTTCAAATCCATTAAGGTGGACCCTCAGAGCTGTAAGTATAGTCTCTATGATCCAGTAACTATTTGAAATGTCGGGACACAAACACTGAATAGCTGGAAAGAATGGACTTACATATACTAACTCCATGATGCCAATTATCAGAATATTCCCTTATCTCTGAGGTATGGTGATCTCAGAGTCAGTATATATAAGTTTGGGGGGTGCAGGATGGGCTGTCCACCCCTGCAAAACAAGTTTACAGGAGAAGAGTAATTTTCAAGATTCACTCTTCTCCTGTGTTTTCAGTCTTTTTTTTCAGCTTTTAGGCACTTAGCATTTCGAGTGCTGACATTCAATAGGGATCTGTGTGAACCACTTGTATACTGCTGCTACCATGGCATTTGCCATATAAGCAATTTGACTATATAGGCACATTTGTGTGTGCATAGCATATTGCTGCGATGTTTATGTGATACACGTCCGACTGTAATATGCAGATGTTATACAACACTTTGCATTATGTTGCTCCTGGTGCATGGCACACATTAGCACATTAGACTGCTGTATTTGATGCATACGTTGCTCCATGTAGGCAGGTGTTGTATTCCTTGTGTGTGTGTGTGTGTGTGTGTGTGTGTGTGTGTGTGTGTGTGTGTGTGTGTGTGTGTGTGTGTGTGTGTGTGTGTGTGGCTTCATGTAGGCAGGTGTGGTATTCCTTGTGTGTGTGTGTGTGTGTGTGTGTGTGTGTGTGTGTGTGTGTGTGTGTGTGTGTGTGTGTGTGTGTGTATGTGTGTGCTTGTGTGTGTACGGACTCTTATTCATGCAGTGCACCATATTGTTATGCCCAATACACAGTGGCCCTGTATGTCACAGTTATGAATTCTGCAGTTAACACGCTGCTACTGATGCAAGAGTTCTACTGTATACATGTGTGGGACTGAAAGCAAATCACAAACCCATAGTTCATAACTAACATAATGAGACAGGTATATTTTGTGGGTTGCCATGTCATGTTTATTCAATAACAGGACATATCCTTGACCCTGTGCTTTATATGACATTGTGTTCTATTGTCACACTAGGATACTGGCTTTGTGTGTGGCATGTATTGGCAATGATGTCCCATGTTATATCATTTAAGTGTGGCTGCAATACATGGGCAGCCATCCTTTACATAATGCATAGATTTGCACTGTACCATTCATGAATGCACATTGGGACTGATTATTTATTTTGCCACATTCATGCATGCCTTCTTAGGCTTATGTTATGTTTCCACATGCACTGCTTATTCACATACATGTCCATATTGTGGCAACTGGTGTACATATGCACTGATTTATGTACATGTCTCTGCACAGTTACACTTCATAATCTCGAATTAATGAAATCCCAAATTTCAGTAACCCGAGACCATGAAGCCGAAAATCCAGAATGCCGAAAGTGTATAAGAGCGAATTCGAAAATCTTGAATTTACGCTTATGCATTTCCAATACGTTGGGTGTAGTGTTATGGTGCCTGAAGTTGCAGGTGATTGAGTGTTTGTGTGTGTTTTTGAACATTGTATGTGTGGGTAAGGGTAGGGAGGTGTGAGTGTGAGTGTTGGATTTGTTGGTGTTTGTGTATGTGTAATGTGTATTTGTGTGCGAGCGAGTGGAGGATGCCGTGGTGTGAGGTTTTTTTTTATGTTATGTGCGACATCGGAGTTAGTATATATATAAGTGGGGGGTGGGGTGGGGGTGCAGCCCCCTACATGGGGTGCAGGGGGGGTTTGCCCCCCCTGCTTATATACAGTGCAGGGTTGTGTGGTTTGTGTGCTGTGGGTGGAATGGTGTGTGTGTGTGTTATGTGGTGTATGTATGTTCGTGATTGTGTGATTCGTGATTGTGGGTTTCGGTATTGTGAATGGTTCGACTTAATAGTCTCGGGTTAATGAAATTCGGGATTTCAGTAATTCAAGATTATGAGCCCCCTCTGCACATATTGAGAACAACAAAGAAATCCCATTGTACCTTGGTACTGTGAGTATCCACTGAATCCATGTTCCTGTACTGTACTATTGGTCACTGGACTGTACTTTGCTCAGTCATACCTACGGTCAGTGATTTTTATATATATTACCACAGGTGTTTGTTGCACATGTTGTACACTGGCATGACAGTATATATGTGTATGACATACTGATTCTTAACTTGTGTACCTATGCCTCTTTTTAGTGTTGTCAGCAATGCAGTCTGCCCATGTGACATACATTTGCCATTTGAATCAGTGTAGCTTGGGTTGACTTCATCATCACCCTGTGTGGTGTACACATGCATTTGCAATGTGTCCCCTTACATAATATTATCCTGCTTTATCATTTGCCTACTTAGCTTTGCTGGCATGTCCTCCTTGATGTGGGCCTGAGTCATCCACCTCCCGTCGCCCTTTGTAGGTTTGGCATATATCTTGCACATATGCATGGTATATGTTAACCTTGCTTTGCATTATCATCCATTATCATATAATTGTATTGTTAGAAGGCCAATGTGTGCCAGCCCCTTGGCCATTATGCACATGCAGGACATATGACACAAGTTGCTGGCTATTGCTTGCATTACATCCTTCATAGGTTCATAGGTTCATAGGTAGGTTATAGGCTATTGGCCCTAGGGCCTATACAAGCCTAGCCAAAATGTTACCCTGGCTATCGCCACCCAAGAAAATTATTTTCCTGTGCCCCTGTCAAGCAGAACCACAGAAGTGATCCCTGGGGTGAATTTCCTATTACCTATCCAATCATCAAGATTTTTTTTGAATAGTGTTAATGAGGAGCTCTGTTTGACAAAGATAAGTAGTCTGTTCCAGAGTATGGGAAGTCTCTGGGACATGAATCTATCCCTCCAGCATGTTCTGTTTATTGTGGTGACAAGGTTTAGGTCCCTAGAGCGTGTAGCTTGGAGGGATTGGGATTTCTTTAAGTGGAGCATGTCCAACAGCTCTGGGCTTGACATAGCTTTGTATGCTAGGCAGAAATCACCTCTGAGTAGGCGATATGCGACGGAGTAAAGCTGGAGTTTTTTGAGATGGTCTGCATAAGGCATCTGTTTGAGGCCAGTAATCCTCTTTGTGAGGTATTTTTGTGGCCTTTCCAGTTGTTGTAGATGTCTTGTGAGGTACATACCAAAAGGGGCGTTGTACTCTATAATGGGTCTAATGAGTGATGAGTAGAGGGGAACAATGACCTCTTTTTTTCTGGATGAGAAACCTTTTGTGATGAGGTGTGTAGAAGGTGTAGAAGGATTTCCTGACCAATGTGGCGATGTGATTATCAAAGGAGAGACTGCTGTCCACCTGTGTCCCAAGGTCTCTTATCACACTTTCGGTGTTAAGTAGACTACCGCCTATGTGGTAGTTCATGGGTACAGAGTTTTTACCAAAGGGGATGACAATGCACTTTTTGGCATTGAGCTTGAGACGATGTCTTTGACACCAGGCATCTGTCTCTGTGAGGCCCTTTTGTAGGATGTCCACATCATTAGGAGTTTCAATTATGGCTCCTAGTTTGCAGTCATCTGCGAATTTAGTTAGCCAAAGACATTCTGTGTTAGCCTGTACTTCAGAGAAGAAGATACCAAACAGGAGAGGACCCAGGATTTAACCCTGTGATATTCCACTTGTCACTGGTCTGAAGTCTGATTTGGAGTCCGTTACTTTCACGGTGTGGGTTCTGTCAGTAAGCCATTTGACAACCTTATTCCTGTTATACTTGTGTGTTATGTATTACCCAGAATAATTCATTGCACTTCATGCACACAGCCTGACAGTCCTTATATAGCATTAATCATCAATTTCATAATGCTTATTTTTCCATGTCAGTGGTATGTGTATATGGATTAACACTGCTATCTGATAGTTTCCTGTTAGGCTAATAGTGACACATATATGTCTACACCTTTGTGTTGCCACTGATGTGGCATATTTCTGACATATGCATTCCATTACATGTCTGTGTGGTTTGTGCACACTTATTTGTGCTAGAAGCAGCCAGTTTGTTTCTTTGCTACAGTACTGCTGTCTGGTACTGTGCTTGGCTGTTTGTCTTTCACATGCATGGCTAGAGATTCTAGTCTGTCCACTGCTGGTCTTCTCCAGTTTCCATGGGCTGCATTTGCTCTTCTGTGCTGTTGTTTGGCTTACACTTGCACTGCTTTCAGACTACTTGGGTGTTGGATTCAATACACAATGTGTACGGCGATCCTTATTTACTACCCTTAGTCATACACATTCATCTATGACTGTCACACCATTTGCTAAGTCATAACATAATAGTGTATAGGTACATACATATATATATATATATATATATATATATATATATATATATATATATATATATATATATATATATATATATATATATATATATATATGTTTCTACATATCACTATGGCTGCTATGCATCCCTTCTCTGTTTGTCAACTTTCCATTATCCATGTTGTAGATTGTGATGTCTGTGTACCTTAGGTTTCCTTTATGTTTATTTCTGACCTTTGTCTCTTCAGGCTTGTGATATTTTTTCTGTGTGCATACCTGCTGTTTTCCCCTTCGCCTCCTCCTCTTTCCTTGTTTTTCCTTTCCTTCTATTCTCCAAATAAATAAAAAAAATAAATAAATAGGGCCTATTATCAAAAAAAAAAAAAAAACTTGCCCACGCCACTCTGTCTCTCAAATTTTCCTATTTCAACATACTTCTTGTGTTTCTGTCTTCTTCACCCATACCCCACATCTGTTTTTCTATCTCCCTATTTCCTTGGATGTGTGCATTTACTTGTGTTCCCCACTCATGTCCCATACCCACTGTTAGCTACTGTTAGCCCTGTGAAGTAGCTGTGATTGCCTTTTGCCTGTATTAATTTTTTATCAGAAATTTTACGGATTCTGTATTTTCCAGTGAATATATTTTTAGAAGCACACAACTTACAAAAACATCTGTAGTTGTTTGCGAATCTACTGGTGGGATTGCTGTAGATACATATTACTTTAAAAATCTTGCAGCTTGCATTGGACTTTTATAATTTCTATAGCTTTGTTAATGCACAGCATGGTTTAAGAGACACTTTTCATGAATTATGGAGAATATCTGACTGCTAGACAGTGCGCCAATGCTGCTAGTTATTTCTGTTTTACACCTACATATTCTAAGTTCACCGACAGATATTTGCATATTACAGTCTTATTGCAACTTTTATACAGATATTAGCAAAATGCACGAAATTTCACAAATGTTATAGAATCCTGCCACTAGAATTGTTTTAAATATGTTCACATAGCTATAATATGTTCTTCAAAAGGAATATTCCTGTAAAAAAAATAAATAAATAACTGCATCATAAATGGGTAAGTACCAAGCAACGTGGCTTAATAATACATTAATAATAACAATTATTACCAATGACATTATTACCTAATTATTCATTATTAAATAATAGTTAATAATTAGTAACATCATTAACAATAATGGTATTAATTTGGAAAAATGTTAAATATGAATAGCATTCATATTTCTTCTAATACTGCTGCAAAGAACTTGTAGGAGTGTTATCAGTATTGTGCCTTGTAAGCACGTTATTAGTAAAAACAAGTGGCTAACATGCAAAGATAAAGAAATGTTAATGACGTTTTTTCTTAGTAGTTAAGAATATATTCATACATGCATGAATGCCATGACAATGGTGTGACGGAGATGCAAAAGCATAACAACATTTAAAGCTTATCCATGAAGATCAAAAAATTTGCCATTGATACCCAACATCTACCACATATGGTTTCTTATATCCTAAGTGGTAATTGCAATAATTATTAAGAAGTGTAACATCTACAGATCTGTAAAAATAAAAAAAAAAATGTGTGCAAAAGTACTCAGTGATATTATAGGTCTATCAAGCAAGATAACTGGCCTACATCACCTTATTTGCTAATGCTTTTCATGCAGGGTAGCACAAATTAAATTGTTCACATGCAAAATGTAAGTAGATCGAGTCAAGCAAATAAAGTTTATGCAAACAAAAAGTACTGAAAACCACCTTCAGTGAAAAACTTTTTTGCAAGTGGACACATCACCCTGCAACCCCCATATGAGGGAAGACCATCATACCCTACAGCTTAAATATTCTAACTCCTTGGTTGGACAACAGTGGGGAAGAGTGCAACCTCAATGATCACTGAAAGTGGTTTATCTTTAGTGATTTTTATTCTCATGAATGGTATTTGCTTGAATATTATTTATAGAATCAACTTGCTCAGTTAAAAATGAAATATAAAATCAAGATCAAGTTTTAAGTTTTGAAACTAGTACTCGAGTGAAGGATCATTTCTTACCAAATAGGGCTGTAGTTTTATTCTATTTATTTGTTTATTTATTTATGCTGCAATTAGTACTTGTGAGGGATTAACAGTTATCTGAGGCATGGTGTCAGAATGTCACTTTTATAAAAACCTTTCAAGATGCAACAGGCATATCCATTAAATTCTGCAGACATCATGAGCAATAGCTAGCCACTGTTTTTTAAGCCTCCTACAGTTAAGAGTCCCTCTACTCTCATGCAATAGCTAAACATTGGAACAAACTACCCTCTGCCATCTCATCTACTCCTATACATGACTTTAAAAATTCACTTAAAAAACACCTCTCTAACACATGGCTCTGCAAATGTCCAAGTTAGCACTATTCTATTCTCTACATTCTTCAAACTCTGACCTCATGCTAACTCAGCACTTCCACTCCTCCTCTCTTCTTACATCTAATGCACTCAATATATTATATGACTTATTCATGTATTTACCTATCTCTGTTACACCTATGTACTAATCTGCCTGTCTCAAAGCAACCTTGTAACTGCAGTCCTACTTACTTAGCATCTTGTAACCTTGATATGTCCATTTACAACATATGTACTTAAATCTTACTGTTTATACATTTTTGTACATTGTATTTTATATGTATACTGTTAATGTTAATGTCATCTCTGGAGCTTTTCTCCTCGGGCCTCCACTGAAAAAGGACCTGTGTCCAGTTGGACTTTCCTGATAAACAAATGTAAAATAAAATAAATAAAAGTAAATTCTACAGATGTCACTCCTTCTGGTAGCATCTATACATACATAAAAACTGGAAACATGCAAGTAACCAAGTTAGTGCAGACTTTCCATTTCATGAAAATAGATTTGGGAAGTTTTCCAGAAGAGCAGTAAACCCATTCTTACAGTGTGATCAGCTGTGTACACTTTATAGTACAGCTGATTAGAATGTTTTGGGTTCCTATTACATGAACAAACTTTTCAAAGTTCGAATGTCATATGGTCGACACCACATGATTGAACTTTGAAAAGTTTGAAGGTTAAATGTAACGGCGCCGTACGGTGCAGAATGGGAGAATTTCCCTTTTCTGCACTGTGTTAGATATTATGAATTTAAATTAATTATGTTGTAAATATGCTGAAAGAAAAAGCTTGCTTAAATGCAGAAACAGAGTTTAGTAATATGTGATCAGCAACCATACTAAATGACTGTGGCTTAAAAAAATAAGACACTTGCTTATGAGTGTATTACACACACATCAAGAAAGCTGAACTTCTTACAGACGTGACAAGAATGTAATCTGCTTTCACTGGACAACAGGACATGCTTTTCTAAGAAAGTTTAAAAATGTGCTTTTTCTAATCCACAAGGCGTTTCCTTGAAGACAGTTTACTTATCAGCATTTACAGAATCCACAAGGCATTTTCTTGAAGACAGTTTACAAGGCATTTATTGAAGACAGTTTACTTATCATCATTTGCACAAGAACAGATGTGTTAGCATTTGCGTCATCAAGGCAGTATCTTTCCAAAACCTAGAGGGTGTGAGTTTAACTAAAATATGTATAAAAAGTCTGTATTAAATCTAGTTGTTAGGGGTATGGTAGGAACACATTTGGTGTTCTGAGGTAAATGTTATATCTCTCACATCATCTGTACTATATGAGAAGTAAAGTTGGAACAGTACTTTTAAGCTGTAACGTTTGTCCAGTTTGGTTTATTATAAAAGTTATTGGTTACTGCTCTTAAAGTCAGATGCTGTATCAGTGTATATTCTGCAAGTTTCTGTATGCAACAGACTGTGAATGCAAATATAACCAGACTTTGATTCCAGCTAGCAAGACTGAGTGTCTTAAGAAGACTTCAAATCCCACAGCAAGAGCAAGAAGCAGCAAGCAGTAAGCAGAGACAGCTCAATATAATTTTTCAATGGCGAGCTAGCCTGCATCTGAACCTACACTCTGCATTCAACCACAGGGGGAGTGATGGTAAGCCCTGCAGAGGGTTACTTCAGTTAAATTGCAGTAACTAACATTTGTACGTATGTGTCAATTCTGAACAGAAGTATTCCAGTTTATGCAGCTTGCAGTAGTAAAGTTTTTTAGACGTCTACATCCGGAGTGAGACAGAAGTTCCAGTCGCAGTGACATAATTTCGCTAAAGAAAAGGGGGATATCCACTAGCCCAATAGTTCACTGCCTGTTGTGCTTTCCCAGCTTCTCAAGTGACTTTGAAAAATTTCCAGCCATCTGCAACAACAGCCTGATCACCTGTTTTTTTGCTCACCGGTAAGACTTTTTTCTACGTCACATTTTTTTAGTATGGATGCTATTCGACGGTTTGGATATTAAACAGTTTGGATATTAGATTAAACAGTATGGATATTTTCATGCATAACTCAAGCAAATGTAAAAAATTGCAATGTTGGCATACACAGCACATTAGTAAATGTTAAACCTTATTAGGGCAGGTTGATAGTAAGGCATTATGCAAATGTATTACAATATTTAACTGGTATCTCAAAGAAAACCATGTGAAATATGACAAATGTTTATTGTGTGATTCAACAAAAACTGCATTTTGTGTATTATGTCATAAAAAAGAATTACATGATGTTGCTAAAACAATAGACTGTGAAGAAACTAAGGCTAAAGTGTTTCCATTATATTCAGATGTTAAACAGTTATGTCCTGTCACCACATGAGTCAAATCAGTTATTGATAGAACCACTAGTACATTTTGTTACAAAAAAAAATGTAGTAAACTTCTAAAAAAGAGACACAATGAGTTCAGGAAGTTTAGACAAGTTATACAAACATTTTTTCAAAAGTGCATAGGAGTTTCAGATTCAGCAGTACAGGTTCCTGAGATATATCAGGCAGACCATGAGGAGACTCTTAAACAACAGTTACAAGATGAAGAAAATAGATTAGCTGAACTGACAGAGACTGACTTCCTTCATACATTGGGAAAGAGTAGGAAACTACAGTTGATCTGTGCAAAAGAAATATATTTTATAATATGTTTGTGTTTTGAAAATGGTTAAGCTTACATGGTAGGATGATAGGATCTGACAAATCATTCTCAAATGTTTAAAACTTCCATTCAATTAAAGCAATATATTTATCAGTACTAAAGTAAAGTAGAGCGTATGACTGACATTCTCATAGCATAGTCAAAAGGTAAACAAAACAGTTATTGTATATAAAAATTAAATAAAAAATAGTTAATAAGAGTAATGATTTAAAGTCACAGGACTGACATGCATGTATTTTCTTTTTATACAACACACAAGAATAACAGGCAGACAACAGCAAATATAAATAATGTAAATATATAAATGTGTTTGTTAAGCTAATATCTATTTATTTTTTTACATTTTTTTATAATTGTATAGTAACACCACAACAAACAGTTAAAGTTCTGAATTTTAAAAAGAAATAAAATCACAGATGGTATTAGTCAAACAGTCTTTGTAAAATGAATGTCAGAACAGTTAAATAAATAAAAAAATACTGAAATCAAAAGTAAAAAAAATATATGATTAAAGGAAAAATGCTAAAAAGGGTTAACTGAAATGTGAGCTCAGACCTTCCTAGACTGGATGAATAGTTACAGGAAATGTTGAACAGATAAGATAAGAAACAAGACTGCCAGACAAGTGGCTTGAGTTTTTCTAAAAACTTATTATTTAAAACATAATTGTTAAAATGTTCACATGCAACACTATTTGGTAATTATAATAAAACATCACAATTGTGCATATATGTCACTGATAAAAAAAAAAAAAAAAAAAAACTTAGTTACATCAAGTATAGCCAACAGATGGGTTATAGTATACATACAGTTCAAATAAAGTATACAGGAGGGTACAGATAACTACTACTAGTAGAAATAGACAGCAAAGGCAACAGAAAAGATGATCATATCAGACAAAGGTCTATAGTTTAATAACCTAATAAAGCAAATTTATAACCAAAGTGTTGGGCTGACATATATTATAAAGCAGATATACAATACTGCAGTTCTGCAGGGGGAGGGGTACTTTATCAGTTTTACACTGTGTGAGCAGTATGTGTTGCAAAAGGGTCTGAAATAAAGCTAAGAGCAGAAGTTCCTTCTTAACAATACTCTTTCAGGGGGAGGGAAAAACAGGTATTAGTGTATTAGAAACTGGATTAAACCTGACAGGATAAGATATTTTACAAGTTAATAGCTATCATAATGGTTATTATTGTATTGTTTAGTATTAAATTGTATTTAAACTGTAAAGCTATACAAGAGATGGATTAAAAAAAACAAGAGATGGCTTAAAATTGATTAAAGATATACAAGAGAAAGTAAAGATATGTATAAATTGAGCAAGAATGGTCACTATTTTTTAATATGTTTTTGGCAAGACAATGTTGGTATAAAAAAGCATGAATATTTTTAATTGCTGAGTATGTAGTTTAAAATAACAGGACATATGCATTTGGTGCCAATTCCACTAGATATTTCTAAAGAGACATAAACATTTTCCAAGATTTTGCTTAATATTAATGCTATTAAATTTGTAAGATTAGACTAAATTTATTTTATAGTCTTTGTATGTACAAATACAGAAGAATTCAGTACAAATTAAATTAATGTCTAGCAATGAATATGTGTGAAAAACCATGTTTTAAAAAATTGGGTTCAGGATAGCTGCTAGATTGAAATGCATGAATAGCAAGCAGTCTGTGTAAATACATACTGTACAGAATACATTGTAATAAATTTAAAAGTAATTTGTCAAGTTGTAATATCACTGGTTTTACCCCAGTAAAATAGTGGGTAGTTCAAAGACATGACCACAATGCATAAATGCTTGCAGTAGCACATGGTTCTTGTCTCTTATAGTTAATTCAACAAGTTGCAAAGAGTTAATGAAACAGTTCTAAGTCATAAATTAAATTCTGTAATTGCAAAGGAATAAATTAATCAAGTTAAACTAAAGCAGACACAGATCATAACTGATAAAATAATTTCACAGAATGGTCTGCAAACGAAAAAGTTGTTAAATACATTCAGTTTTGGTAGTAATACTTAATATCATTGTATTAACTATGTAAAATTGCATTTTGATCAAAAGAAGACTAAAAGTTTGTTTCTTGTGTTTTCTATATAATGTGATAAAAAATACATATCAGTATAAAATGTTTTGAGTATGTTTAAAAACAGAGGGAATTGTTAGATATTATGAATTTAAATTAATTATGCTGTAAATATGCTGAAAGAAAAAGCTTGCTTAAATGCAGAAACAGAGTTTAATAATATGTGATCAGCAACCATACTAAATGACTGTGGCTTAAAAAAATAAGACACTTGCTTATGAGTGTATTACACACACATCAAGAAAGCTGAACTTCTTACAGACATGACAAGAATGTAATCTGCTTTCACTGGACAACAGGACATGCTTTTCTAAGAAAGTTTAAAAATGTGCTTTTTCTAATCCACAAGGCGTTTCCTTGAAGACAGTTTACTTATCAGCATTTACAGAATCCACAAGGCATTTTCTTGAAGACAGTTTACAAGGCATTTTCTTGAAGACAGTTTACTTATCATTTGCACAAGAACAGATGTGTTAGCATTTGCGTCATCAAGGCAGTATCTTTCCAAAACCTAGAGGTGTGAGTTTAACTAAAATATGTATAAAAAGTCTGTATTAAATCTAGTTGTTAGGGGTATGGTAGGAACACATTTGGTGTTCTGAGGTAAATGTTATATCTCTCACATCATCTGTACTATATGAGAAGTAAAGTTGGAACAGTACTTTTACGCTGTAACGTTTGTCCAGTTTGGTTTATTATAAAAGTTATTGGTTACTGCTCTTAAAGTCAGATGCTGTATCAGTGTATATTCTGCAAGTTTCTGTATGCAACAGACTGTGAACGCAAATATAAACAGACTTTGATTCCAGCTAGCAAGACTGAGTGTCTTAAGAAGACTTCAGATCCCACAGCAAGAGCAAGAAGCAGCAAGTAGTAAGCAGAGACAGCTCAATATATTTTTTCACACTGAAGTACGATCTCGGAGTTGGTATATTTAAGTAGCGGGATGTGGGGGGGTGCAGGGGGACTTGCACCCCTACTCGGAGCGTTAAGGTAAGTTTTATTTATTTTTTTTATGTTTTATTATATATTTGAAGTTTCAAACTTCGATCATATGTTGTCAAACATATGGGATTCGAAGTTTTGAAACTTTGAATATATAATATAGACCCGGATGTTTTCTGTCAAGAAGTCAATAAGGGGCACTGCTCTGTGGAGAAACCCATTGTTCATACTATGTGTAGTTACTTTTGTAGAATGCAAGTGAAATAAATCTTTTGTTATTAAACATACTGATTTTATGAATTAGAACTAGCTGCATTAAACATATATTAACTTTATGGTTAGATTATTGAATATGTTTTGTATTACTCCAAGTTACCAAAATTATGCCACTGAAAATTTATTATATGTTGTCAATATCACATCATGCATTTTAACTGTTTTTTAATAAAAGCACTGTTAGAAAATAAAAATAAATTCTCAAGTACTTTTTATCTTATTCTCCTGGTTGCTTCAGTGAATTCCACAATGAAAAGACAAAGGGTGGTGGTATACTTGTGAGTAAAACAAACCAAGCATAGGGAATTGTTGGAAAATTCAGTCAGAAGGTTCAGAGATTTGAAATAGATACCACTGTAAATGACTAGCAGTAATGGATGCTGGTACACAAAGTTCATAAGTACAATCATATTTTGATAGAAAGAACTAGGATAAATACTTGGGAACAGTCCATGTACAGTAACAAAGATATTGTCAAGGTGAAGTAGCCACAGTGAACACTGGCTTTAATAAGCTTAGAGAGTTGATCTTTATACTTCAGCACATTATCACATATGCAGGGATTTTTTCCTGCAAAAGCATTGTAAAGTAAAATGATCTTGAGCACAAATTCCAGAGCAACAGAATACTTCAAAAGAATGTATTATATTATTTATAGCAAGTCAATGTAACTATATTTATTAAGTTCTGTAATCTAAAATAATGTCTGTCTACTTTGCAATAAAAAGTAACATTAAGAAACATAGCCAACCTTGGGGACTGCAGCATAGTATGAGGTAAAATCTGTCTGAGATGCGAGTTGTAGGTTTCCTCTTTCTGTTCTTCTTCTGCTTCTTCTTCTTCTTCTTCAGGACTACCTACAATGACCACAGATGTACTTCCATCAACCATTACCTAAGTACAAAAAATATTTTAGTGTGATCAAAATGTATTACTCTCCATCACTAAAGCTAATGTAGTAGTTTTAATGCATTTATGTGACGCACACCTACACTATGGATACTGGGTGATGATTCAGTGGCAGTGCAAGGAATTAAATCATTTTTAACAATATCAACAATGACACACCTTTCAGTCTTTGTATTAGTAGCAGTTTTATCTGTAGAAGTAATAATAGCAGACACCTCAAACTCTTTCTGAGAAGTATTTTTGTTTTTACTGAGGTATATTTCTAAGGTAATTAGCAAATGAACCATCTTGTAAGGTATCTAATTCCTTAACCAGTCTTTTTAACAGGGGTCAATGCTTATTTCACAATTCTGGAGATTCAAGAACCTCTAAAGGTGTCATGATTGTAGATCATAAGTAAATGACATCAATAATACTGCATCATTTTCAAAGCTAGGTAAAAATGCACAATAAAAGCCCAAAACTGGGAAAACCATGGAATGATCTCACATAGTTTTATCTGGTTGGACATCTCCTCTTGTTTCTCTCTCACAGTATTTCATCTGGTTGGACATCTCCTCTTGTTGCTCCATTTGCTAATACGTAATTTAGTGCTATTGTTTAAATTACAGCTACTTTTTCAGGTGAGTTTGATGGTGTTAGTGTACTAAATGTACCATGATGGTAATAAACTTGGCTAAATGTGAGGAAGTAATTTTGGAAGAAGAAGTGGAAAGTAAGGTTGATCTCATGGCTGCAACCTGATTTTTAAGTCACGATGAATAGATAACTATGAAAACTATTGGATCTACAGAGGAATGTGTTATGCATAGCATGAGGTGTTTATCAGGACTGTTAGTTATGCTAGACATATGGGAATTCCTGCATAAGGAATATGATACGATTGCAAAAAATGACATTCGAGATTCCACAGATGAAGCATATGGGCTAAAGCTGTATATTGTGCTGTAGCTAATGGTTTTACTAGAAGATAAAGCCAAGAGAAGAAACTTGAGGTTGAATAGTGTTTTAGAAAATGAAAAAGGTACAGATTGGGATTTGGTCAAACTAAGATGGTGCTCTGGACCAGATTTACTAAAGGACTAATAAGAATAGAGAAAGCATATTGATTGCTTTTGTCTTATTCTGATAGAAGGTATGGTAAATCTAGGACAGTTTTGCTGCTGTCCATTTAAAGATATGAAAAGAAAAATAGATGCCACTGAAGTTACAACTGAGTAAAAGGTGCATAATGGAGGGACAACTTATTTTCACAGACTATGCCTTTTCTAAGAGTATACTGCAACAGAAAGAACAATTTTCCAAGGTGATCAGGGAGTGCAGGTGCCAGAAAATGAAATATTTTGTGCATTTCTGAAAGCCTATTTTAACAGGGATACAACCAGTCATGAGTGCAAAGTCAATAATGACAAAGCTGGAAAAGTTGCTACCACAATTGCCAGATTTTTTACATAGTAGACCTGTTGAATATTTCAGTTCAGAAGAACATGAGGCACAATAACATGAACAAGCTGATCAGATGAGAAAGTGAGAGAGTGATTATGTGTTCCTTGCCTGGTATGCAATGGCCTGGGAGGATTTACTTATCATTCAGATTAATTTAAGCTGTCATGCCTCTGTACCTGTATGCTGAAACCCAAATACAGAAATGGAGACTGAACTTATAAATCTCCTAGTTGCAAGTTTGTAAAATTATGTTAGTTGCTTGTTAAGTGTTATGAAAAGGGTTGGTGTGCGGTCATGTTTAAACATAATCATAAAAGATTTACTTTCTCTAGTGATGTAAATCGGTAAAGCCTGTAATGGTGACAATATGGACTTCATTCACTGCCACTGATGTAAGTACATCTCTAATGTAAGTATGCTCCTTTTCCTTTCACTTAGAATTGTTTTGATTATAGGAATACATAACAGGGATCAATGAACTACACCTATAAATGTGAAGGCATTATCTGAATTTTTAACAGTAAAACTTTATAACTGTTTTTTGTAATAGATCATTATTATTATGATTGAGGATATACAGTCCTTACACAGAAATATTTAGAATGATAAAGCAATAAGGGTGTTGAATATAACACCTCTTATTGCTTTTCAGTGCATGTTTTGCATAATGAATAAACAAGATGTTTAAGTAATTTTTCAATAGGTGGTCTGTTGATACAACTTAGATTTAAACTGTATTTAAAATTCTTATGCGTATTTTATGCACTATAATAATAATGATATTGATATTACAGTAAGCAACCTATACATCTTTCAGTCAGGATCTGTGTGTTGGTGTATGTGCTCAAAGTGCATGAAAATGAAAGGTTTGCATTTATTATGTAGATATATTTTAAAGTATAAAAGGACACCCACTATAATGTTCGGTGTATGCATAATGTGTCATCAAGGTACTTAATAATGTTACCAATATTGTTAAACATTTGCAAATACAAGTTTTATATTTAAACTATAGCTATAGAGACTTGTATGTGCTTTACATACTATAAATTCTAGAGGTTCTACCATAAAAGCACCATCTCACAGGCTAAATAAAATAAATGTCTTCTTTCCAGACAGAAATAAAACACAAAGTCCTAGAGACTCCTTAGAGTGAGTCAGTCTGCAAAAAATATATGTATATATTTATTGACTACACAATGTTACATTTCATAGAAAACTGCTTTTAAAGATATCTAATACAAAAGCAATATTAGAATAATACAATAAATAAAATGATTATTATTGGTTTGGTTGCAAGTTGCATTAGTAACCAACCACAATAAACCATGAATCTCCTTTTATATGATAAGAACAAAATAATGAACTAGGCACCACAGTCTCTGAAAAAACTCTTTAATATTTATTTATTTATTTATTTTATTTTCTTTGCCAGGAAAGTCGGACTGGATACAGTTCCTTTTTCAGAGACAGCCCAGGGAGAAAAGCTCCACATTTACAGCAGGGCAATAGTACAAAATATCACAACATTACAGCAGAGAAGTAACACGTAGATACAGTGTAATACATACAGAGTTCTTAATACATCAATTTTACATATATAGACTAAGATTTATACACATTTCTAATAATACTGCAGATTTAGTGCTTTCGTCTTTTAGCAAATGACTTCACCAGAATCTATATCACCATTTTCAAATGCAGTTTAAATATTTAAAAAGTTAGTCACTTGATCACCAATCAATCACTCAGTCTAAATCTTAAACATATACACATCACTCATGTAAAAAAAATCTGTTTCAACAGTATAGAAATAAAAAGTATGTTTATAAAGATATATGTGTAAACATATATATGGTGCTTCCAGCCAGTGAAGCACCACCAGGCACAGAAGAGGTGTCCTTCTGGGTGTTCCCAACTACAACCACTGGAGAAGCAGCCCAAGATCTGGTTTGGGGAGATGCAGGGGATGCCTGGGCCTGTCAGAGGATTATAGATTTAGGCTTAGCTATTGACACTGCCATGGCAGCTGCTATACAAAACTGTAAAATTAAAGGGGAGAAATAACATTACATTTATCTTAAAAGAAAGGATAGTGACAAAGGGAGGGAAGGGAGTGAGAAAAAAATAACTTTACATACCATCTATATGAAACATGTGACAGAGGATATCATAGAAATATCCTAGTACAATATCTATAAACAGCTACATAAAATTACTTATCTAACTACATGGGTATATGATACGCAAAGGCTGCTGTGCTGTGATGTGCTATCTTAAAGTAGTCACGGGTATCTATTCTGACAGTTTAGTAATTGTGCTTGTAGTAGTCATATAGGAGTATTAATTTCTCTAGGAGTCCCACAAGGCTTCATTCTAGGACCACTGCTATTCTCTGTTTTTACTAACAACCTTCATACTGCCACACTCCATGCTTCTGTCATCCAATATGCAGATGACTCAACCCTAATCTGTGCTTCCCACTCCACCCAAACACTGCTACAACTAACATAATCCTCCTTTCTCGCTGTAGAAACATGGCTGTCCAATTCACAACTTATATTAAACCCCAACAAAACTAACCTTCTTATTTTTCCACCCACACAGCATTCTTCTCATAACATCACATTTAGCATCACCTCCAGCAATAACATAGTCATATCTCCAGTTAATCACACCAAACTCCTAGGAGTTGAAATTGACTGCAATATGAAATTTGACATACATATATCTAATGTCATTAAGAAAGTACATAAAAAACTTGCCATGCTATACAGAAACAAACAATTCCTAACTCCACCAGAGCCACTATTGCACAGACCCATCTCATCTCCACTCTTTTGTATGCTTCACCAATTTTCAAAAATCCGACCTTACCAAGCTGCAAGTATGTTATAAAAACATTGCATAATTTGCAACCAATACTCCCAACAGTTCACACCACTACACTCCTCTCAAAACACTTAATTGCCTTCAACTTCCACATCTCATTCTCTATAATCAACTTATATTGGCCCACAAACTACTTCACTACCCTGAAAAAATCCCTGCTCTACAAAACATTATTCACCAAAGCACCAAAACAAGGGTCCTAAGATCCAGTCATAACAACCTACTAGATATAACCAATCTCAATAGCTCTGCAGGTATATCCCTCTATAGCTACACTATTGCCAAACATTGGAACAACCTCCCCTCTAACATCACATTCGGCACTTCCATTACCTCCTTCAAGAAGTCATTAAAATCTCACCTACAACAATCATGGCCTTGTAGCTGTGACAACCCTGATTAATTCTTCTGCACTGCCTACTGCTCTTTTACCAATACCCTTACTCGCTACTCCCTACTACACCACTAATATACCCTTTCTTCTGGCTCCTAACTACTGGTACTAACCCCTCATCCTATTTTCCTTATCTTCTCCTATTAGCTCCTGAACTACAACTCCTTCAACTAGCTTGCCTCTATTACTATATCATCCTTAATATCCTTCTCCTTTTTCTCTACTACATTCTCTATTACTCTCACTCTCACTACTCAGAATCACACTACTATATGTTCTCCCTAATCTATCCTACTTTCACCACACTCTCTCTCTCTACACGACTACCACTTTTCTGTTTCCTCTCCCTTCTCTGTCCTACTTCCAACAAGCCAACACCTCACCTAGTTTGGCAACTTGTAATTCATTCCTTTCTCAAGATCCAACCAACCTTCCAACTATACAAATAATGTATTAATGGTCATTTAAATTGTTTTAAATCCAAAACTGAATACCTCTCTGGAATATTCCTAGCTGTATCTATCATGACAGTGTCCTGCGTGTAATCTCTCTATATATCTAAATGTGTTATGTAAAATGATCATTTCTCTTATGTGCATGTATACTTTATGTATCTCTGATGTATTTTCAAAGTGAGTGATGTGAACATATCTAACAAATGTTAAAATTATGTAAATGTTATTACCTGTATCTGGAGCTTTTCTACCCGGGGCTCTGCTGAAAAAGGACCTTTGTCCAGTCGGACTTTCCTGGTAAACAAATGTAAAATAAATAAATGAATAAATAATCTGCCTAGAAAGTTATAGGACATCAGTGTGTCCATTTGCCATTCTAAACATATCCCGTGGTCTAATAATTGCATGTTTACAGGCGTAAAACTGCAAAGGTCACACACAAACTAACTTATTAACTGTGTCCTTCACACTCTGAATAGCATTCATACTGCACTTAGAAAACCTGTACACCTTAATACACCCACACTTACCAGTCCTGGGTGACTCACATGCATGCTGCCTTCACAAAACATATAAAAGAATATCATTTCCCAAATCATTTTAATTATAGAAAATAAATAATGGATAACCACCCCTGGAAAATTTGCTTGCCTGACACTAGTCTAAATAAATGAACCATTTGGTCCTTCACAATACTCTCTTTTTGGTTCATAGAATGGGAACTCTGGTACTGCAGGAA
This sequence comes from Protopterus annectens, assembly GCF_019279795.1. Lineage (NCBI taxonomy): Eukaryota > Metazoa > Chordata > Ceratodontiformes > Protopteridae > Protopterus > Protopterus annectens. Next base: position 1,695,327,635 of record NC_056735.1, read on the forward strand.
ATCATTCAAAAATATATCTTTCCTGAACCCCCTTCCTTGTTCCACCACTTTTGTATAGAGTGATATCTAGGTAATTTATTTCTTTGGCTGACCATTTGTGGATAAATTTAAAAAAAGAATTGTACTGTTGAGAAATTACAGTTGAATAACTGTTTATGAGCGTGGCTTAAGGCCAGACAAGTCTCTAAGGGGCTTCAGGTATGGAAGTACCATAATAGCTTAATTAAATATTCTATTTTACATGAAGGCCTGATCAATTTGGGTTTGATCTTATGGCATTGCTTATTAAAGATATTGAAAGACAACTTTGTTACTGTAATATAGAGGATTATGATTGGTTTGCCGATCATAACCTGCTTATTATATGCTCAAGACATGGTCCGGATGCTAAGAAATTCACCTCGAGAGATGAATTTTGGCATCCATGTTGAGAACTCATAATAAGAGGCTATGTCTGGTGAAACGATCATAATTCTTTGTACACAGAATAAACAAAAAATGATTGATTTCAATAATTGGCTTAGTTTTTGGTGTCATTCCAAGGGGATCCATTTCCCATCTGGCTGGGAAGCCATGGTCGGCAAACCTCACTGCTATGCCAGAAACAGTTTGCACCTGGTACCCGTAGGCTTTCAGCTGCTGGCAAAGGCTGTTGCCTCCCCATAGTGCCTTTTTAGGTAAGGTCTCGAAAACAACATTACCGACATGAAATTAATCAATCAGAACATGTCATACTGCTAAATGCTAGGAAGCTTAAACCAAAAACTGCACTCCCTGGATGCATTTCTTTCACTAGAAGATGTAGATGTCTGTGCAGTCACAGAAACTTGGTTTAAGGCCTCAGAGAGCACCCTGGCCCTGCAAGGCTACAATGCCCTCCACGCCTTTAGACCACAAAATGAACATGTGGAAACCAAAGGAGTTGGTGTTTTAATCTATATTAGAAATAAACTCACCTCACATCTAGTTAGACTGGACAACTCCATGGAGTTAATCCAGGTCCAAGTTATGGTGGGTAAGACCCTCATTCAAGTCCTATCCAGTTGTAGACCCCCTCCATGAGTCAGAACACCCATGAAGCCTACTTAAACAAACTGAGGACAATCCAAATTTTACGGAACACACTGGTTATGGGGAATTTCAGTTATTTCACCATCAAGTGGGAAAGCTACTCTAGCCCAAACTCACTAACACAAAAGTGCCTTGACTTTGCAAATTCAAATGCCCTGGAGCAACTGTTGGACCCTCATTAGTTAAAACTGACCATGAATCAGTCACCTTCAAATTGACACTAACACCACAACTCAGAAAGTGTGACATCAGAATAAAAAATGTCACCAAGGCAAAAGTATACCATCCTAGGCGAATGTATAAATGCATTCCAAGTCCCACCCCAAGCTGAAACTGGAAACTACACTAAAGCTTAAACTAAAGCCCTGTACAATCACTTGCAAAAGTGTATAGACTCGGCTGTACCAGATAGAATCAAAGCCAGAGCCTCAAGTAAAATCAAGCTACCATGGTGGACTTCCAGCATCAACAAACTCTACAATAACGCAAAAAGTTCCTGTCCAAGAAAACAAAGACAAGGACCCAACATTGGAAAAACACCCTCCTCAGCCTTAACAGGCAAATAAGACAACTTGTCAAATCCTCCAAGAGCTCCTTTGAAAGAAACCTAGAAAAATACTGCCAAGGATAACCATAAAGCCTTTTACAGCTATGTACATAGCCTAAAGGGAGGACCCAAGCATGTGCAAAACTGGTGGCCTACAGTATCCTACACAGTGACCTCACAAAGGTAATGAACCTGCTAGCGGATAGGTTTGGTGAAAATTTCACTCCCTTATCCACTCCTAACTTACAACAAACCTCCCTCAAACTTCCCCCCACCTTACATATCTGATGAGCAGGTCCTCAAAGCCCTGTCCATGGCCAAGAACATGGCCTATATGGGACCAGATGACATGCCAGGCTATTTTCTAAACAGGTTAAAACATGAACTAGCATTGCCACTAAGTACCCTTTTTAATCATGGTCTAACCACAGGCTTTGTTCCTGAGGAATGGAAAACAGCTACAATTATTCCCTCCACAAAGGTGGCCTAGCAAGATTCCCGGGGAATTACAGACCCATAAGTATGACCAGCCTCATCTGTAAGGTCATGGAACTAATCATTATGGACCTCATAAATAAAGACATAGATGACCTCCAAACCCTGGATCCTACCAAATTCAACTTCGTGAAGGGCAGCTCCTGCCTGTTAAATCTGGTGGATTTCTTTGAAAGTGTGACCAAGGCCATTGATGAGGGCAAATCTGTGCACACAGCATAGCTCAACTTGGCAAAGGCTTTCGAAACAATCCCACATTCAGGCATTACTGATAAACTTAGCAAACTGAATGTAATGCCCTTTGCTGTAGGATGGTTTGCCAACTGGCTCACAAACTGAACACACTATCAAAATGGGTGACTCCACATCAATCAGTAGAACTGTTACCAGCAGGGTGCCACAGAGATCAGTGATGGGTTCCCTACTGTTTGATATATACTTCTCAGAAGTTCAGATCAAAACTAAAGGGTTGTGGCTGACCAAGTTTGAAGACCACTGCAAACTAGGTGCAGTCATTGAATCCCCAAATGGTGTCAGTATGTTACAGGGTGGTTTGACACAGACCAGCTACTGGTGTATTAGTCATGATCTCAAACTGAATGGAAAGAAATGCATCATCATTCCCTTCAGCACAATGTCCCTTCACACTATCAAATCAATAACAATACCCTAAGTACCCATGAAGTGGTAAGGGACCTGGATCACAGGTTGACCATGAACGTAACCCCCCTATACTCAGCACTTATTTGTCCCATAATTGAGTATAGCACCCCATTTGGCATGTACTGTACTAAGCACCTACAGCAATTAGAGAGACCTGACAGGTTTGTAACAAAGAAGATCAAGGGCCTCCAGCATGTGCCTTACACGGACCGACTATACTCCCGGTCACTATACTCCATATCGTATAGACTTCTTAGGGGAGACTTATGCCTGGCATACAGAGCAACTCAAGACCCAAACCTAATTAACTCAATGCATATCTGTAAATCAAATGGGTCTAGGGCTAACTGTTCCAATGACTTAAATATGGTCTGCAACTTAAATAGGACATGCCGGAGGGACAGTTTTATCTCCCAGTGACTGTCACGTCTTAGGAACAGGCTATAAATTCACGTGAAATGGAGTACATCTATGACACTGTTCAAGAGGAACCTGGATGAGGGGATGGGACACTGTAAATTCTTACCAGGGATAGCACCCACAACCCTCCTGGACATGGGGAGCCATCACTAACTTCAATACTGGGTATTGACTAGTACTGCTACAGTATTACATTGGGTTGAAATGGCTAGGCTTAAAATTACCTCTGGGTTGATAGTCTAGTAATCTCCTATGACCATATGATCCTATGTAGTGCATGGAGATTTATCTGCTCCATGTACTACTAGTTAAAAGGGAAAAATCACCAAGTGTTTTCCTAGCTTTCAAAGATGTAAAACACTTTGTTACATTGCACCTCTGACAATGCTCACTTAGTCCATTACATTTACACTCACCTTTCATACCTCTCAAATGTGTAAATTTTTGTAGAGTATCCAGATTATTGCTTCATGTTTGTGGTCTGTTACTCATAAAACAAATGTTTTGTTCTGCCACTGTCATTTGCTAGTCAGTACAGACAGATTTTACTGCCTAGCATAGGACCCGATCTTAACAACATAAGCAGGGGGTGCTTGACATTTGTTAAGATTGGGTCATGCGCCATTCAGGTGTTTAACTGGTTTGTCTTTTTCCAAATATCAAAGTATAATCAGTGCACTCCATGCTCTGCAAGTAAATTGTGGCCATCAACAGGTCTGTAGTGCAGGATTTTTTATTTGAAACACATAAAGCCTTTTATATGAACATGTTTTAAAGAGATGATTTGCAGGTTAAAATAATAAAAGTTAGAAAGAATCAAAAACATGTACGAGACCAAAGTGGATATAAGGAAGGGATCACTACCCTACTCCAAAAGTAATACAATGGAAGGATGAGATGGCATGTTTTGTGGAGGAAGGTGCAAGCCCGGCAGAGTTAAGTACTACAGTTGCAGAGAGGAAGAGGAGGACATGACCAGTACCTTGTATTTCTAGCCAGTTACCTCTCATTCAGAGATTGAATTGGATTAATAGTGGCCACAACAGCAACACATGCAATGAGAATCAATCCCATTTAGGGTGGAACAACCACAGAAATTTTGCAAACCCTCTGAAGAGAAAGAAAGAAAGAAAGAAAGAAAGAAAGAAAGAAAGAAAGAAAGAAAGAAAGGAGAGGATGCATTCTGACATCCCTGAGCAGATAGATTCAATTTCTTTATCACCAAGTACTGTTTGGATTAGTGAGAGAAACATCTTTTAATCTTTAATTGCACTGGATTACCTACTACCAATTTACATAATCAGTTATTTGAAAAAGGCTTTACACTTGTTCCCACAACTAAATCTAATATAGTTAAAACTTTGATAGATTTAAAGTTATATACACGCAAACTAAATTTGGGAGTGTTGTTCAATGAACAGGAAACAAGACATTGTCACAAGGTCATACTTAAAAGACGAGCACTTACAAGCCTCCAATTAACGCTTGTTCTTGCCCTTTTTGAAAAACAGTGTGAAAGGAACATTTGTTTGTCTGTGTACTATTCTGTGAAAATATTAGTGACTTGACTACAGCTGTACATATCAGGTTTCTTCTGTGAATTAAATTAATTTAACATACAACAGTGTTGATTTATGGTTGGATGACCTTTTCTTGAGGAAAGGATTGGATCTGGTGTGCATGAATTTTTAAAAGTTAATAACCCTGGAATACTGTGTATTTTGGCATTCCTAAGGTCCACAAGGACCTATATAACTACCCACAAAGGCCAACAGTGGCCACAAGAGAATGAAAGACTGAGCCTTAAGCAAAGTTCTTGGATTAGAAATGTAAAAGGGTTTTGTCTAGATATACCGATATCCTTAAAGACTTGTGACATTTTTTGAGTCTTTTAAAGGAAGCATCCTTTTCTTACAGTCATATGTTTGTAACTGTAGACATCAAACATTTATATAGCAGTAACCCACACCTGGGTGTGGGTAATTCTGGATTTACCCCCGGTTGGTGTGGTTTGGTCACCAGGGCGTAGCCCGAGTGGCCAAACAAAGACAACTGTGGGTAAATACAGCATTACCCACACCCAGAAGTGGGTTATTGCTATTATACAGTGACATTATTTAAGAAAAAAAATAATTACTTTTCTTAAATAATGTCATTGTATGATGCCTCCTTGCTGCCCTTCCGCAGCTGTATGGTATTCTGCGGCAGTTCTTTTTTTTTTTTAAAACAGTTTTATTGATTTTGATTATAATGAAAACAATCACAAAGACATACATAAGATAATTTACATTATAGATTTACAAATTGATAACATATATTTAAAACATTTAAATATGAATATACGAATAACAAAACAAACAAACTAAAGTATGTACATAGACATCCAGTATTTATACATTAACATACGCTATAACCTTCCTTTTGTAACTTGTTCTCATGAATGACAAGGAAAGTCAATTACCTTTATGCGAAATGATAATTTTTCCAACATATTTTGTAAGTTAACCCATAAATGATATTCATATGTCTTTCTAGAAGTTCTAGAGGTTATGGTTCTTATCTGTAAATGACTAATTTCTTTTAATAAATTAGTAAACTCAGAGAATGTAGGAGGATGTTTTGAAATCCAATTTTTTGTTATGATCTTTCTAGCCACTGCCAATATAGTCCATAGTAATGAGTATTTGGTTTTCCTAACACACTGTGGAACAAGTGTATTAAATATGATTAATGATTTATTCAATATGAAGTTGTCTGAAAAAAGTGCTTGTAAAAAGTCATTTACTTTATTCCAAAATATATTTAAGGTTGGACAGTCAAAAAACTTTTAGTTATGTACTTACCATAACTTCGGATGTATGGGATCCATCTCGCCTACATTCATAACTGATGGGCTCGGAGCCGATCCATCGGCTCCGACTCGGCCAACTAGTTCACTAGAACGAAGTCTCTTATTGGCTGGGCTACTCCCTATCCCAGGATGCACTACACCTGCTTCCCCAGATCTTGTTTGTTCGCTTTCATACATACATGCAAACACAGAAAAAATAGTAGTCACTACAACCAACTAAAGTTCTTCAAGAGAAGATCTCCAAATGGAACTACATCTCCTCTAAATCCCAATGGAAGGGGGAAGGAGGGTGGAGTATGAATGAATGTAGATGGATCCCATACATCCGAAGTTATGGTAAGTACATAACTAAAAGATGTAATGGGATCCTATCTCGCCTACATTCATAACTGATGGGACAGCATCCCTAGCACCTAAATCCCGGGTGGCTCATTGGAAAACACTCCTGAGAACTGTGGAACCAAAGGAAGCCCTGCCTCGAGACACCACATCCAATTTGTAATGAGAAATGAAAGTGTGCGGAGAAGTCCAGATAGCCGCAGCACAAATATCATCTATTGATAATTTGGAGTGAAAAGCTACAGAAGTAGCTATTGCCCTGGTAGAATGAGCCTTGACTGGAAAGGGAAGCTCTTTGTTAGCCTGTGAATAAATGAAAGAGATACAATCTTTAATCCATTTAGCTATGGAGGTTTTAGCTACAGGTTGACCCAATTTGTTTATTGCAAAGGAAACAAACAGTTGATTTGATTTCCGCGTCTGAGTGGTTCTATTCAAATAAAAACGCAGTTGTCTATGGACGTCCAATTGATGAAAGATATATTCTGCGTTATTAGAGAACTCTGGAAAAAATACAGGGAGCTCTATAGTTTGTTGAATACAGAAAGAAGAAGCTACCTTTGGTAAAAAGGAGGGATTTAATTTCAAGGACACTCTATGTTTGTGAAAAATCAAATAGGGAGGATCAGAACAAAGAGCTTGAAGTTCTGAAACCCGCCTGGCCGAAGTTATGGCCACTAAAAAGGCCGTTTTCCAGGACAGAAATTTCAAATTACAGGTAGCAGCTGGTTCGAAAGGGCGGGCAGTTAAGGCAGCAAGAACCATATTTAGGTCCCAAGGGGGGACAGGGTGAGATATTGGAGGCCTAAGGAGCCATGCTCCTTTAAGGAAAGCCTTACAAAGTTTGTGAGCCATCAATGAAGGTTCAAAAGAAGCATGAAAATTAGAGATAGCCACTAGCTGAACCTTAATCGTGGAAACTGAAGAGCCCAACTGAAAAAGAGAGGCCAAGAAATTCAGAACCTCCGATACTGGGGCAGTAAGGGGGTCTATACCTCGTTGCTGAGCCCAGAAGGCGAACCTTTTCCACTTGCTGGAATAAAGTTTGACAGTGGAAGGTTTATGAGAAGAAGACAATATGTGGATCACCTCCGGAGAAAGGGAATTGTCTCGGACTAAGGATGGAAGTGGAGTAACCATGCCGCCAACTTCAATGACCTGAGAGGTGGGTGAGGTCATCCTGACTGATGAGTCAACAGGTCCGGCACTGGGTCCAAAAACCATGGACCTTCTATCGCATGCCTCTGTAGGAAAGGAAACCAAACTTGACAAGGCCAGTGCAGGGCAATCAAAATCATCTCGCTCTCCAGGTAAATGGCCTTCTGTATCACCCTCGGAAGGAGGGGAACTGGAGGGAAGGCATAAAGAAGACCGGGGGGCCAAATGTGGGTCAGAGCGTCCCTGGGAATCTGTCCCTGAGAGGGGATCAGCATGAAGAACTCTCTGCACTTCGCATTGTGGGGGCTGGCAAACAGGTCGCAGCAAGGGAGGCCCCATTTGGCGAAGATTTTCGCAGCCACTCTCTGGTTGAGGGACCACTCGTGGGGTAACAGAATGGTCCTGCTTAATCTGTCCGCAATCACATTGGATTTCCCCGGTATGTGTGTTGCCATTAGAAAGCGGTTGGTAGCTACCGCCCAGTGCCAAAGTCTCATGGCTTCTCTGCACAGTGGGTAAGACCTGGTTCCACCTTGCTTGTTTATATACCAAACCACCGACATGTTGTCGGATAGGATAGCAATCGGACCTTGCGGGAGAGCATGATGGAGAGCTTGAAGTACCAAAAGAACCGCTCTCATCTCCAGGATATTGATATGCAAATGACTTTCCTGGATTTGCCATGTGCCTTGGACCGACCTGTCCAGGTAATGACCCCCCCACCCTACCTGGGAGGCATCCGTGGTCACAGTGGCAACAGGGGGTTGAGGAATAAAGGGTCGCCCCTGGTCGAGATTGGATTGGAGGAGCCACCAACGCAGATCCCGAAGGCAACTCTCTGTGATCATGACTAAATGGTTCAAGGGGAGTTCCTGATAGGACCATTGAACCGATAGGAGCCATTGCAAAATTCGCATGTGAAGTCTGGCTAAGGGGACTAAGAGTATAGTTGATGCCATCGAGCCCAACAGTTGTAGAATCAGATGGGCCGGAGCTCTTGATAGGGGGAGACAGGATTTGACTTGGTTTTGCAGAATCTGAATTCTTGCTGCCGGTAAGAAGGCGCGCATCCTTTTTGTATCTAAGTTTGCGCCTATAAAAGTAATACGCTGAGATGGCTGTAGTACAGATTTTTGCCAATTGAACGTAATCCCCAAGAAACGGCCCAAGGTGAACGTGGCGTTCAGCGCCTGAAATAGTAGATGCTCGGAGGTGGCAGTAAGGAGCCAGTCATCCAGATATGGAAACACTTGGAATCCTAGACTCCTCAGGTGAGCTGTCACCACTGCCAGACACTTGGTGAACACCCTGGGGGATGTGGTGAGGCCAAAGGGCAGTGCTCGGAATTGGAAATGACTGACTCCGAGGCAGAAGCGTAAGTGTCTCCTGGACTCTTGAGCTATCAGAATGTGATAGTAAGCATCCTGGAGATCTATGGAGCACATCCATGCATCCTTCTCCAGCAATGGAAGAATGGATTGAAGGGTGACCATTCGGAATTTGGACTTTTCCACAAAACGATTCAATGAACTGAGGTCCAAAATGGGCCTGAAGTCCCCTGTCTTTTTTGGAACCAAAAATAATCTTGAGTAAGTTCCTGATCCAATCTGGTCGGTGGGGACAGGCTGGATAGCTCCTTTTTCTAGCAGTTTTGAAACCTCTATTGCTGCCTGATCCTGCTGACTGGGTGGCACGTCCGGGATTTCCCTTAAGGAAAGGGGGGGCTTGTTGAAGGGAATGAGATAGCCTCTGGTAATAATCCGAAGCACCCACTGATCGCTTGTTATAGATTCCCAAGCTTGTGGGTGCTCCGCAAACTGACCCCCAACTGGCTCCGGAGCTGCACAGTCGGGCAACAACTCAGGGACGCTGGTTGTAGGAAGAACCACGAAAGGAATCGCAGTCTCCAGAATTACGGGGGCCTCTGCCGCCTCTGGGGCGGCGTCTTCCTGAATCCCCCCCCCTTGCCTCTGGAGGGGGAATCACTGGGTGGAGTAGGGAAAGACCTCTGAGATTTTCTGAACCACATTTTCCCTCCTCTCTGGACCTTGGGGTAAGGCCTAGAAGGAGCGGAAAAGCGGGCCCCAATGGCAGTCAAGGTCTTGCCCTCCTGCTCGCACCGAGTTAGTGTGTCCTTCACCTTGGGTCCAAACAAAGATGACCCATCAAAGGGGGCGTCGGCGAAGGAAGACTTGAAGGCCTCCGCAAATGAACACAAGCATAACCAGGCGTGTCTCCTGAGGGCAACGCCTGTTCCCGCTGCTCTACTCGCCCCTTCGGCCACATACGAAATGAGCCTCATGGACGAGTTTACGATGGAGAACAAGGTAGTCATCTGGGCGCCAACAGTAGGGGCTAGCGCCTCAGGTAGAATACCAGTGAGGGAGTCACTTAGCTCTTTAAGGAGGTCCCTTTGGAGCCTGGTAAAATGACATAAATAGTTCAGCAACCGTAAGGTAAAGGCCGCTGAAGACAGGATACGCTTCCCGTACCTATCCATGCTCCTGGAATCCTTATTAGGAGGGTGGATGGACGTTGAAGCCTCTGCCATGTCCTGCTGTGTGGCAGAAGCCATCACCATAGCATCTACGGGAACACCCTTCATCAGAAATTCCTTCTGGGGGGGGCTGAAAGAAACTTATTAGGTCTCGCAGGCACCGGTTCCACAGAATCACAATGTTCCCACGCCCTTCGAGAAACCAAATCAAGGAGTTCATCGAAGGGCGGAGACACCCAGGAGGCGGAGGGCTGGGCCCCGAAGGCCTTGAGGAAGACTGACTCCTCAGCTGAAGGGGTTTTGGCCTGCCAATCTCCTCTCTGTCTTAGAATCTCCAGGATATCTGAGAAAGAGATATCATCCGAAGATGATTTGGGGGACCCTTCCGCGTCATCGAGGTCAGTATCCGATGTAACAGACTCATCTTGGGAGTCCACGTGCTTCCTCTTGCACAATTTCTTCCATGGGGGCTCGTCCGAAGCAGTTTTGGACAGACCCCCCGGAAGAAGGGAACCCCCGATGGGGGTATCCTCAGGCCCTGGGGCCCCGCTGCCGGGGGACTGCAACACAGCAGAAGCACCAGTCTTCAGGTCTAGGGATGGTGAGGTAGAAGCCTGCTGAGCCGGCAAGGGCATGGCCAGCGCGCTCCTCATGGCCTCAAAGACCGAACCTCCAGACTCCATGGAGATCACTGGTCCAGAGGCCACGATGATACTGGGAATTCCAGCAGCCGATGCTCCGAGGGGAAGACTAGGCACCGAGGCACCCAGTCCCAAAGTGTTCCCCTCGGGCCCGGCTGAGGAAGTCCCAGTACCAAACCCTGAACCCGAGGACAGGGTAGGAACCATAGTCGGTGCTGACAGACCTCGAAGGGGTCTCGGTTCCGACCGTATGGCTCCGCATTGCTCCACCATCACCGACTCCAACGGCTCCGAGGAGGTTGGAGGAGGAATCGAATGTTTCGGAGGGGGGATCGGTTCCGAAGCCAACTGGGCTGGAGCCGAGACTATTTGAGCAAAAACTGGAGACTGGAAAAGCCTCTGTATCACCCTATCCAGATCCGAATCAGACAGTTTCGAAGATTTAGAGGAGGTAGACAGACGAGAAGACTTTCCTCTCGGCTCCAAGAGTGTAGGGGACTGGCTCCAAAAAGGCTCCAACACTATCGGCGCCGGTTCCACCACAGCATGGACCACCATCGGCGCCGAAGGAGCTTTCTTCGGAGCCGAGGGGGAAGAGTCTGAGCTGGCTCCGAAACCATTGGAACTGATGGAGGTGATTCGCCTCTCAATACTCCAACCTGCGGCTCTGAAACTAATGGAGCCGAGGAAAGAGGCATCGAGGCAGACCCTTCGACCCTCGGCCCCGAAGTCAGTGGAGCTGAGGAAGAAGAGGTCGACTTTTGCTTTTTAGCAGTCGGTTCCGACGGACTTGGAGCCGACGATCTTTTCTTTTTAGAGGTAACAGGAGAATCTAAAGCCTCCTCAAAAGAGGGCTTAATAAGACCCTTCAAGATCAGTTTATTTTTGCGCTCTTGAAGAACCCTAGAGGAGAAAGCATGACATACACTACATGTCTCCTGTAGATGTTTAGGCCCCAAACAATACACGCATATCGAATGACTGTCTGTAATAGACATTTTGTAATTGCACCGAGTGCATTTTTTAAATCCTGACTTCTGCTCTTTGGACATATTGAACAGTATGAAAAGCAGTCTAATATGAAAAGGTTAGCGCCAACTGTAGAGCGCGAGAAACAAGGCACGAGCTCTTGAGAGGGAGATTTACCTCACAAGAGAACACAGTAAAGACACACAACACCACAAAAACAATGGGCAAAAGCCCTCTAACTTAAACGGGCTTTGCCCGAAGAAAAAATAATAACACAAACTCTCAAAAGTAGGGCAAAGGCCCTCTAACTTAAACGGGCCTTGCCCGACAGCGAAATAAAGTACCAGTAAATCACTTCACACACAAGAAAGTTATCAAACACACAATTGACAGAGAGTAGCTGTTAAAACAGCTGTTTTTATCAATATTCAGAGGAAAAACACCAAGGTCAAAGACCAGTAAAAGGTAAAAGAAACCACTTAGCTCCAGCCAAGTCGAGACCACGTCCAGCTTGTAAAGCGGCAAACGAGATCTGGGGAAGCAGGTGTAGTGCATCCTGGGATAGGGAGTAGCCCAGCCAATAAGAGACTTCGTTCTAGTGAACTAGTTGGCCGAGTCGGAGCCGATGAATTGGCTCCGAGCCCATCAGTTATGAATGTAGGCGAGATAGGATCCCATTACATCATATGTGCCCAGTTAATATCTACATTAGAGTTGCATCTATTACAGATGTTCTGTTTTTTATTAATTTTGTCCATTATTTGTAGTGTATAAAAGGATCTATTCATGAATCTCCATGTGTAAATCTACCATTTCAGAGAAAATGATGTTTTCCCAGCTGATTGTAGCATATTAACCTCTTGCTCACTTGGGGAATTATGAGTAATTAAACTATAATAACTCCAGTGGTTATGTGTGCAAGAAAATGTTTCTTCTCTTAAAGGTCTATAAATAAAGGAGAGACTACCTGACTATGTATGCTGGTGTAATAATGTTGATTGAAGAAATTGTAATAATATCCTGGTGTCATGTTTGCTAGTTGATGAAGCTAGTTTCAGCTTATTATCAAGATACAGTATAAGTGTTTGTATATCTAACCATGAGGAATTATTAAGTTTATATTCCTGTATAATATGATCCATTGAACTAGTCTTGTATTCATAAGTTAGCTGGAACCAGTATTTGAGTTCATTGTTTTTCAGTTGAGAAATGTTGTTAATATCTGAGGTAACAAAAGTCTCTTGTGTATATGCTATAGGAAATAACAAAAAAAATAGTCTTTATATTTAACATGTTTATATATAAAGTTTCTAAAGTTAATTATAATATTGTGTATGTAACTGGGAGTATGATTATGTGTGATAAAATATTAATTTAAGATCCATATAAAAGGTGTGTTTATGAATTCTAGTTGATATGATGTTGGTCTCATTATAAGTTCCATGGCTAACACTTCCCATAAAGATTTCTATTTAGCTAAATAGGTTATATCTAAGAGCTGAGAAATTGATCTGATTATAGTGGAAATCGAATAGAGATTTAGATCTGGGAAAGCTATTCCACCATTCTTCCAGCTGTTAATATGTTGATTAATAGTAATTCTAGGTTTTTTTTGTGACCAGAAGAATCTTAGTATTAAAGTGTTTAGTTTATTTATAAACCTTTTTGAGGGTAGAATTTGAATGGATTGTATTATGTATAAGATTTTAGGTAGAATTATCATTTTTATAATGGTTAGTCTTTCTTCAATAGTAAATATTACTGCATTCCATTTTGAAAAGAATTCCTGAATATTTTGTAAACATTTGTTATAGTTTAATTGAATTATTGATTTAATGTCTTTGGCAAGAATTATTCCAAGATATGTGATTTGATCTGCGTTAGCAATGTGATATGTATTATTTCCTATCATCATTTTTTTAATTTTTTTATTATTAGGATATATGGGTAGAATTTTTGTTTTATTGTCATTGAATGATAGACCGGACATCATTTGAAACGTTTTAATTGATTCATATAATGACATGAATGAGGAGTCATTTCCCTTTGTGGTGATAAGAACATCATCCGCAAACAACTGATTTTGTCTATATTGTCTTTATCCATTTCCAAACCCTCTATTTCTTTATTGTTTCTTATTTCATTTGCCTAGGGTTCCATGATCAAAGTAAATAGTAGAAGAGAGAGAGGACATCCTTGTTTGGTGCCTTTTGTAATAGATATTTTATTGGAAATATATGACCCTATTTTGATATATGCATAGGCTTCTTCATATAAATGTTTTAGAAGATTAATAAAATTATGTGAAAAATGTAAGCATTCCAAAAGAGTAAATAGATAGATCCAGTTAATAGAATCAAAGGCAGCATTAATATCAAGACTAATTAATGATAAGTTCCTTTTCTTCCTTTGTGAGAAGTCTATAATAGCGAGGGTTCGTTTTATATTATCAAAAGTACTTCTGTTAGTTATAAATCCTGTCTGGTCTTCGTCTATTAAGTGGGGTAAGAATTTCTTCAATCTTTCTGAGAATATATTCATTAACATCTTATAATCGATATTCAGTAAAGATATTGGTCTGTATGAATAACAGAATTTTGGGTCTTTATTTGATTTCAAATAGGGGTTATAAATGTATATTTCCAGGATGGGGGTGTAATATTATCACTTTGGGACAAATTATATACTTTGTGTAGTAAGGAAATAGCCATTTTGGGCATTATCTTATATATTTCAGGAATAATTCCATTGTTACCTGGAGCTTTAATTTAAGCTTACTTACTTGACTTTGTATATCTGATAAAGTAATTTGTTTATCAATAACTTCAATTTGTTGTTTGTTTAGTTTATTATATATATTCTTGTTAATATAATCTCATGTTGTCTTGTGTTTGAATTTGTTGTGTGGATTGATTAATTTCATCAAAGTGACATCTAAACTCTTCTAATATATCTTGCATGCTATGTGCTTCTCTTTTCTTTTTTGCAGAATGTATTTCTTTAATATAATTATATTTATTTAATCTTTTGGTCTTTTCTTAAGGTTTGATAGATGTTTAGGATTTACAGAATAAGCAAGAAACCTATATTTTTCTAGTGTTATCTTTGTTTTATGATGTAGGATACATCTATATTCCTCATTTAGTTTGTATATCTCATCTCTTATATTCTTTGAAGACAAGTTGTCTTTATTATTTGTGTATAGTGAGTCCAGTTTATCCTGTATTATTCTTATATCTTTATCCCAAATTTTCATCTTATTATGAAACCATACGTTTATTTGGCCATGCAAATATGCTTTTAGGGCATCCCAAATAAATATATCATGTGTGTCTGATGCTGAGTTTATATTAATGAAGTTTTGTGTCTCTTCTGTTATGAATAATTGAAAATCCTTAAGTTGTGTGAGATATGCTGGAATTCTTTTAATTTGGACACTATGGGTATTATTAATATTAAATTCAAATATGATAGTATTATGGTCTAAGATTGGGCAGGATATTATTTTGCTATTGGTCAGGTTATTCATTATCTGTGTAGAAAGAAATATTCTATCAATTCTAGAATATGTTTTGTATCTATTAGAACAGAACGTGTATTGTAATGAGTTATGATCCACAAAATGTTGTATGTCTTTGAGTAGGTATAAGTCTTGAAATTTATAAGTTGTTTAGCTTGTGCTGTAATTTTTCTTTTTCCTGAAGTGGTTGTATCTTTAGGGTCTAAAATACAGTTGTAGTCACCTGCCATAATGATATGTCCCTCAGATAGTGAAACTATTTGATTCAATATGTGTCTAATAATATTAGTACCAATACCAGGTAACTAATAGTTGTTTATTAATGTATATAGTTTCTTACCCATCTCAATTACAGCCAAGCAAAGCAAACTTTTATTGTCTTGGTATGTTTTGATTATTCTGGGTAATGGTAATGTTTTGTTTTACAATATTGCTACACCTATTTTTTTTTTCGTATATTCTGAGCTTACTATATTTGTGTATTTATTTGTATCTAGAAATTTAATAGTATCTTTTGTTAAATGGGTTTCTTGTAAGAATACTATATTAGGTTTATGAAAAGCTAGATATTTAAACAAATTACTTCTTTTATATGGGTTGTTCAAACCATTTATGTTAAGTGACACACCTTTCAGCATAGTCATATATGTAATTGTACCTGAAAGATGTGTTAGTAACATATCAATATCATATGTATAATGTGAAAATTTCTGCAAAAAAGTGAATTTGTTCCTAGTATAAATATTAAATCTCATGTCTTTAGAAAAAAAAATGTATTCCTTGAGCTTTATTCTCTGTATTTTCTGTAAATAAGCTACTCTGGATGTCAAAAAACTCTTTTTTAAAAATATTATTACATACACTAGATAAAAACAAACACCCCAATGCTCCCCGCCTGGAGTTATAACCTCCTAATCCCAATGACATCTGTCACTGAGATCAACCCCTAAACTGTAACAACAGAGTACAAACTCCACTAATTACATACTTTATATACTTTAAGTTAGAAACATTAAGATAACCAAATTCTAATGAAATCATTAATTGTCCTAATATAGTGTTATCTGGAAGGTTTATACATTCATAGAAACCATATCTAATAAGAAACCTATGTAACCTAATAGATTCAAGATATGATTTACATTCCAAAATAAGGCAAATGTCTAAAAGATTGTTTAAAAGGACTAAGTAATTTAGCCCACTGCCTTACTATTAACATAGATAACAGAGATTGTGTGTATAAACAACATTTCTATTAGGTTATCAGATATAATACGTTATCCAGGACACAATGTTATTGTTCAAACCATGGTTTGTTTACATGTAATTCTATTTTGTATTAACATGTTTGTAACTCTCATTATATCTCTTACCTTTATTTAACTTATATACATGAACACGAGAGGGGAGAGAGAGAAAAAAAAAAAGTAAAACATGGCTAACATGTAGTTAGGATCCCGTGTGAATAGTTATATTTAGAATGACTATTTAGAAGACGTAGGTGTAATTATAAACAGTATGTCATTTAAATAAAAATTGTATCACCCCCAAATGGGATGTAGTCACTGTAAACATGTGTATATACAACTGCTTTCACTAGTGGCAGAATAAGATATCTATTTGCAAAGTTCTTTTTAGTATACCACTTTTGTTATTCAATTCTTTGCTATGCAAACAAACATTCTGAAATGATATGCATAACTTTACTTATGACACTTAAATATAAAGATAGCACGAATTTGTGTAGATATTAACTTTGAGTATGGTAACCATAATCATAGTATGCAGTGATAATTAAAAAAAAAAAAAAAAGATGAGGGAGAGAAAAAAATA
Source organism: Protopterus annectens (assembly GCF_019279795.1). Lineage (NCBI taxonomy): Eukaryota > Metazoa > Chordata > Ceratodontiformes > Protopteridae > Protopterus > Protopterus annectens. Next base: position 1,695,344,639 of record NC_056735.1, read on the forward strand.
ATAAATATTTTATACATATACATATATATATATATCATATATATACATATACACACATACATACAAATATATACACACACACACACACACATACATATATATATATATATATATATATATATATATATATATATATATATACACATATATGCAAAAACATGAATGTTACCATCAGTATTTACACTTATAGGGCCAAAGAATAAAGCACATAGATATTTACATTTCAATACTCACACAGTTCTCTCATAACCATCTCCTCTCTCACCTCTTTTCTTTCTACATTTTCTTCCTTTATCTATTCTGTAATCCTTTCTTCAAGTCACAAAAGATGAAGATATTATGTTATTGTAATATGCAATCTTGTCATCGACCATATAAATGATCATTTTAAGTAAATAATTGATTTAAAACAAAAAAGACTGTTAAACCAAACTACAGTCAAAATACAGTTCTGCACTTGTTTGCACTGGAAATGTTCATCGCACGGTGATGACGTCATCCAGCTGCTTCATATCGTCGAGGGAGTTCATAGCGAGAAGAGATGATTCCACAAACTGTAGAAAGTTTTCCAAATGAATAATTAGCTCGTGAGAGAACTGCACGAGGTAAGGAGAATGTTCAAAGTTGTCTCCCTTATTTTTTCGGTGGGAAACAGCCGAGTTTCAGTAAAAAAATGTTTTATACATGTAAATCAGCATATATCTGTTACCCACACTAGAAACTGCAAAACTGTCATCAAAAAAAAAAAAAAGTTTTCAAACAAAGCATGAAAGTAATGATGTAACTTTTCCTACTGCTCTATTTTGTCATTTAAAAGCACTATGTTTATTTTTAACTATATATATATATATATATATATATATATATATATATATATATATATATATATATTCCCTAGAGTTTAGATTAATATATAAATAATAAGCCTTGTAATAGAAACACATATAACATCTCCCAGCTTTTCAGACCTAATGCATGCATTGGTATTTAAACCCACAGATACTACACTACCTTCCCAATATTTACCTATCCTGAACAAATGTATATCATGTACATATTTAATAATTACATTGTGAATTCTTGTTCTACTCTGAGGATGTAACACAGTTTATGCTCAATGCTGACCAGTACTGTATGATTAGAAGTGAGAAGGAAACTGTTATAAGAATATGTTTTTCCCTATGACTTAAAGTGCAATTAGAAGAGAGAAGAAGGCTTTGAGTATGTTATGCATTGTTATTACTTTGAGTTTAGAGACTTATGTATACTATTCTATATATAAAAGAAATTATATGTATATATAACAAAAAAAAAAAAAAACTTTTCTTTTTTTTTCTCCCTCCCCTCCATCCCTCCTTACTTTATATTTTCCAATGTATCCCTTCATTTTATCTTACGTAGAATATTAAATATTTATAACTGTATATATTATAGCTGTGTGAAATTAAAGTGTAATATACAACTAAGTAGTATCTTATACTATGAAGCAGAAACTGAGGTAATGCATTTTATATGGTATGTTTACTTATATAAAATTAATACTTAAAGTGTTAATGATAAATATATTGATGGTATATTAAGTCTGTTATATTACACCAAATTAAGTTATGAATGAAACATTATATATATGCAACATATGAAAAACAGTGTAAATCTTACCTTGCATTTATAATATATCAAAACAGACTTGTTAATAAAAGCATAGTCCACAATAATAGTTTGTTTTATAAATAGTCTGCATTTCTCATTTATTCTTTAGTCTCTTTTGTTTTTCAGTAGATTTCCATGTAGTTTTAGGAGCCATTCTTTTAAGAGAGGGGTTAGCCCACTCCATTTCTTCTTTTTTTTCCAGTAATTTGTGTTTTTTAACATATGTCACAGCAGAATCAAGATCCTCAAGCAATGAAGGTCCATCAGAAGAAAAATCTTCAGCCTTGCTGGAAACAAGAGGTGAGTCTTAATCTGTACCTTTTTCAGTTCTTTAATTAGAGGTAAAAAAAAACTTTCTTTTAGTAATTACCATTGTTGAATAGTCATTATCGAAGTGAATGATACAGTCATTGTATTTTAAAGGTGATTTTGACCAGGCTGTTTTTAGAATTAGATGTCTGCTGTCAGCGATGTCGTCTTGGTGATGTGGTCGTCGGTGATCTGGCATTTCGTCCATCTGACATGGACCCATATATATATATATATATATATATATATATATATATATATATATATATATCTATATCATGGATTCACTTTATAATCTCGAAATACTGAAATGTTGAATTTCAGTATATCGAGACTATAACGTTGAACCCGCAAAACACCGAATGCCCAAAACCACGAAACTTAAAATCCGAACCTAAACACACCATACACCACACTACACATACACTACACTATGCACACTACCAAAAAAAAACCACACAAACATAACAACACACATCTACAAACCTACACTACAAATAAGTAGGGGGCAAGCACCCCTGCACTCCCCCCCTACTTATATATTCTAACTCTGAGATTGCACCAAACAGTAAAAGACAGCAAACTCACAGCCAGACATTCTACAGTCCCTTGGACACATACATACAAACACCACCACAGTCAACAATTAAACACTCATACTTTTACCTGCCTACCCTAACCCACACATACAATTTCCAAACACACTCACATACACTCAAACACTTACCCTAAACCCTTACAAACTAGTCACGTACCTTAAATTTCACCTAAATCTACACATGAAACCACACATCATCCACACAAACACTCCACATCACGTACCGTTAAAGCATAACCGCGAATTCGACATATCAGAATTCATGGTCATGCACTTTTGCTATTATGCAGATTCAACTTTATGGTCTCGATATACTGAAATTTGACATTTCAGTATTTCAAGATTATAAAGTGAATCCATATATATACATATATATATATATATATATATATATACATATATATATATATATATGTGTGTGTGTATGTAATGTTGTGATATTTTGTACTATTGCCCTGTTGTAAACATGGAGCTTTTCTCCCTCTGGTAGCACTTTCATGGGTACTGTGTTTGTGACACATAGGGAGATAGTGAAGGTGATGGGAGCTGTTGGACCAGCAGTTTGAGGCTTGCACTGGCTGCCTGGAAAGGTTCCTTTTGCAACAGTAGAATCACTCCAGTGCCTTCTCCTGCCAGCAGCACCTTGGGCATGGCTAAGTGAGGAGGGTGGTCAGGATGCTATCTGAAACACTGTGGGCATTACTCAGGCAGTATGATATGAAAGACTATACCCATCTTATCCTCCACCCTAGAATTTCCTTCCCTTTTGTGTCAGTGCCCTTCCATTTGTTGTCTGAACCTCCCTTACTCCCATTGTCCTCTTTTTGTAGGTCTCTAAATCCACTGTCTTCCCTCATTCCCAGTGTGTCAGGACCTGCCCTGTTAGTCTTTTTCTGTGTTATATGTTTGTTTGCTCCTGCAACTGACCCTCAACCTATAACCATACCTTCACCTTCCCTTACATTCTTCTACAGCTTCACTTCTTGGAAAAAAAAGGAACAAGCATTTGTCCCACAAACAGTTGTATCTGCTGTCCCTCTTTTGTGTTAACATCTGGCTTGCTGCCCAGTTTCCCTACTGCTCTACACACTATTTTCTATATCCCCTTTCTATAGTAAAAAAAAAGATATAAGTAGTGCTACAGCCCCTTTAAAGTACCATGCTGCTTTCCCCATATTCTCACTTCTTACCACATGTGCACATGCTGAGGAGTGTTCACCCCTTATGTTCAGTATTTTTTTCATCTGACTCACTAACCACAACTGCAGATTTCTCTCTCTCTCACTGCAGGTCCTGGTTCTGGCATGATCGGGTTTACTAATTACCTGTGACCAAAGCTGCAAGTTTCCACCTTGTTAACTAATAATGAACTTTAGGCATTATTGCACGCTGTACCTGTGGAAGGCAATCTGCAGTCAGACTAGGTATGTTTGTGAATCCCAGAGAGAGGGTTTAAGGTGTTTTCTATGAAAGTTAGTGTCTGTGTGGGCTTCAGGTTGGACTTTGTAGTGTTTACTGTTATACCCAAGGAGTGAAAACAAATCAGTAGACACTTGAATTTTATCTAGTCTGTCAAAACTGATGTGGCTGGGAGCCACTCATCCATTTAGATCTTCCAAAAAACAGACTGCACTCCTCTATACCAAGAATCCAACTCATATCTGTCACTTCAATAATTTAAGTCTGTTATCCTTCTACTAACTAACTGCGGTAGTGGTGCTGCGGTAGCGTTGTTGCCTCACAGCAAGATGTCCCATTCGATTCTCAGATAGAGCGTCTTCTGTGTGGAGGCATACGTGAATGGGCGTGCCTTCGTTGAAGGTTGTGCGTCAGGGCTGGTAACTCGGCACATAAAAATCCACTACCAAACATTAGCGGACCGGAGTTCCGCTGTGGAGGGATAAGCCAAAAGACACAACATCCTTCTACTAACAATATTCTCATTAACTCAGATAAGACTAAGGGACACATCTTACCCTTGGTAGTCTCTTAGCTAAAGCAAATTATGAAGAAATAGGACAAGAAATGGAATGAATGGAAAGTAATTCCATCACTGACACATAGATTAATCTTTCTGAAAATTGGGCAACAATGTACTCTTGCATCCAAATCAGCAAAATCTAACTACCTAGGCAGTAAACAGACAATATGGACATATGAACAATAAACATTTTAGGAAAGTTATAAAATATAGAGCCAACAAGAATATCTCAGACAAAAATAAAAAAAAAAAATTAAAAACACTTCAGAACAGATTCCACTATGCTACAGGACACTGCCAGGTGCATTTCTTGCAATACCCCCAAAAGAACGTCACTAACATTAAATACTAACAGCCAACACTTCATGTAAACCATTTTCTCTCTACCATTCTCCCAATCACATCAAGTATTTCTCAGTCAAACAATTTAGTCCCTCCATTTCCCTTTCAAGCAAAGTCTTCCCAGTCAGTCCATAAAATCTTTAAAAAACTTGAGAAAGTGTACCTCTATCACAAATGCAGTACACACTTCCTTTCTCCATATGGCAGTGCAGTTCATATCAAAACCACTTGCTTATACTTTTGGTCTTTCCTTAACTTTGGGAATTATCCTCCAGCAGTTCAAATCAGAATTCATTATTCCCAGCTCTAAAATCATTCCACCTTCTACCCCTAAAAAATGCAGACACATTTTAATTCTATATACACACTCTGAGACAATTGAGAAACTTCTTTGCAAGCAAATCTTTGAGCGCATTAACAAACATGGGTAACTGTGTGATGCATGAACTGGCTTGAAGGCAGGGCACAATACAATTACAGCTACATGTTCATTCATTGATAGATACTACTCTGTGAGGGAGAAGAGCTGGATTATAAGTGGAAGATTTGTCGATTTTAAAAGAGCATCTGAGAGTGAGGACCATTCGCATACTACTAAAACTAAATACATATGAGTCAGCCAAAATGTATTAATTTAGTTCTAGAAGTAACTTACTGATACAATGTTTTCTAATCACAGCAATTATAAACATGCTATTACACATAAATTTCACTCGGGTATACCACCGGGATCTGCACTAGGTCCTTTACTCTTCTCTTTAATAATTAACAAAACAACCAACACCAACCCATCTACTGCCTTTACACTTCACACTGACAGTATCATATCTCTGGTCCTTCCATTAAAAGTGTAGAGCAAAAACAACAAACATACTAAGCCTTTTCCACTCTTGGATCTCAACATGCTAAGTTCATCTTAATATTTTAAAAAATGCATCTATGCTTTTTGGTTCCCATAATCCCTCTCTGTCAATATTTGGCAAACAAAAAATAAGGTAAATCAAAGCCACAAATAAAAGTATACAGGACTTCTTTTGGATGCTATTATTTATTTATTTATTTATTTATTTATTTATTTATTTATTTCAGCTTTACTCCTCACACAGATCAGATTACAACAAAGTCAGGGAAGCTGTGCAAGGTCTGCCATTCTATAAGCAAACATCTAACACTGGAAGAATGGAGATAACAAGCTGAAAGTATCCTCACTGCTCTTGCAGAGAATACCCTCCTCTCAGCTACACAGAACTTTAATCAAAACATTAGTTCCTTTCAAACACTGTTAGTAATATGTGTAGATGCATCACCCTTGCACCTTCAAGTGAAGATCATTGTACTACTCTGCAAAAGACAAGCTGGCTCCCCACTCCTGCCTGTGCCTGTTTTTTGCTGTCTTCTCCAGCCTTTAAACAGCTACACACTAATTAGTGTCATACATTTAAAAATAAATTGAAAATAAAATCCTCCTCTTACAACTTGCAAGATGGCATTGATAACTTCCTTAAGTTTCTGAAACACCAATTGCAGAAGACAATAGGGGAGAAAAGCTTTTCAAGCTGGTTATTGCAAATTGGAGCACCTTGGTCTATCATCTATCTTCCCTTGAAAATGCTCCCCAGCTCTATGGAAGCACCATCCATGGTGAGAGCCATTACTGAGAGTGGAGATCTGAAATGGGTTGCCTAGAGTAAAATTCAGAGCGTGGAGCCACCATTTCAGAAGGCAATATGGGAAATAAACTTTTCCAGACTGATGCCTTCATAAGGGAACCACATACCCACAGATATTAAAAACTGATTATCTGCACAGAAATAAATAGAGAACTATACCCTCATCAACAAATAAAATATTCCCGCTCTTGCTTCGTGTCTAAGGTATAGTCTCAGTTTCCTCTTTTCCTCTTAGCACCTTCATATGTTATTAGCATGCAACCTGCCATCAGTTTTCCTTTAATATGTCACTCCTATGTGCAGCAATCTTTATGTAAATATATAATGATTCACTCTTTAATATCTATAGTAAATAATGCATTGCAGTACTTCCTCTCTTGCAAATAGCTCTGATTGTATCTGCTCATTCTAAATAGCACTCTTTGACTGCATCTGCAAATTGACAAAAACATTGTATTATTGTACTTGTAATTTTTTTGTGAAGTGAGTGGATGGACTGGTCCCTGGACCATTTTCAGCCGCAAACGGGCACAATGGTAGAACTTCATACAATATTTAAAGCATAGTGTATACAAATTTACAGACTTGCCACTAACAGTGTATAATCATTACATTTCTAAAAATTATCTTTTTTGCTCCTGTGTCCAGGTTGTAGTTGAAAAAGATTGTAGACTAGCCCACCTAAACATCTAATAAAAACAAACAGACAAATAAATAAACACATTTATGCTTAGCAGTCTGTACTCCACTGCTTTGGCCATACATTTGGTAAACATTCCAGGAGGTTAGGTGAAACCAGATGAAAATGTCCACAAGTGATAACAATAAACTCTTATTCAGACACATATAAAGCTCCTGGACTCCTTGGTGATCTTAATGTGTATGTAGAGAACTTATAGGTTTAAACAGCACATCACATCTTCTTCTTGCAGACACAGGAAGGAAGGTGTACACTATGACCATTTAAACAAACTGCTTGGGGGTGAATTCATTTGGACTGTTTAAATTCAAAACTGGCCTAAGGTCTTTATTTTTTTTTATTAACTTTTAAGAATGAAGATAGTCTGGATTAGATCCTTTCTGGTTATGTGGGACATCTTGAATATCCCATTACTGAAGAGATTTAAGACTTCCTTTCTTACAGCTCGATTTTGAAGGGTGAGACATTTGACAATGGGAGAGAGTGGGGCAGGACAGTGGTGCAGAAGAAAAATGTAGCCTCTAAATATCCTTGTCTGAATTCATGTGTCTTGCATGGTGGTCATTCATACAATTGAGTGGAGGGACTGATGGCCTTCAAATGCCTTATGAGTACAAGAGTTGGGCAAGGCCTCTTGAATTTCACCACTGTCTCCCTGTTGGAGGGTCATGGTGCTCCTACCACTACTGGTTGTTCTACTTTTGGGCTGGCATGACCATACTGATTTCTTCTAGATCTCTGATTTCTTAGCTGCTTTTGGTCATGTCAGTACCAAAACTGGTGTGAACTCTTTTGCCTCCTTGAAAATGGGAACTGAGCAGTTTGGAATTTCATGATAGCAGCTGTGAGGTTCTTGCCTCTTTCCTGATATCCTTCAGTTTTTACTTAACTTTTGATCTGAACAGAGCAGACCCATCATAGTTTGTTAAGTAGGATGCCTTGGAACCCACATCAAATTCTGTAGGGAGCAACCAAGTGTGCCAATGAAGATCTTTCCTGGTGCCTGCTACTCTAGCAGTACAATCAGCTATTTATAAGGAAGTTACATGGTGAGATTAGATACAGAAGACATAGTTGCCATCTCAGACTGTAAATTGGTCTTGAGCTTTTTATTATGCAGCATGCCTGGTGACTGGGTCAGCTCATTTGTCAGCTCCCAGTGGAAACATGGCATATGAAAGATACAATTTACTGTACCTCCCTCAGTAAGAATGCAGAGGATGCATAAGCACACTTCTCAAATCTATGAACCTCTTTCTAAGGACCACCATAGCAAAAGAGAATCTACTTTGTGTTTTTCTACCATGCAAAGTCCAATCTTTAGGAGATTGTTTATTGAGTGTACTTCGTTGAACTGGCACTACAATATCAGGTTGTTTTCATGCAGTTGAGAGCATTTCACCACCTGGGGACAACCACCACAAAGGAAGATAGTTGAGTGGTTCAAAATGTTTTTGCAGGATTCTGTCAAGAGAAGATGTCGGGTATGTTGGCAGTCCCTCAGCCTGTAACACCATTTTAAGGATTGATGAGGAAGACCTAAGATGTGATCCAAATGCATGTGGCTGATCTTGCAAGTGCCCCCTCTCCAGCTTCTATGTCTTGCTGAGGGTGGAAAATACAAAACTGTCTGCACTGTTACTGTCAAAAACTAACATCAACCTCCAATCTCAGGGCTGAAGATATCAAAACTGACGGTTTGAGACTAAAACCCATAGAGCTCAAAGGCAACCTTGAAGTAATCACTGCCAGTACTGACCCTGACTGCTGTAACCAGAACAATGGGGATGAGGAACCTATGCAGCTCAAGCCTGACATTGACATCCCCAATGCTAAGGGTTTGCTAAGGGCTTCCAGGCTTACCCAGCTGAAATTGGCAATGATTCAGACAACAGCTGGGCTGCAACTAACCGTGAATGGATGATTCTGATGCCTAGGAACACAGACACCCCCCACCCCCTGCCAATAGTATTGATGTCATAGCTAGACATCAATGGCATAGTCAACATACAAAAGGCACTGAGTCCACAGGATCTGGCCCCGAAGTCAACTCCTTGTTGGTCCGATCCAACCATAAGCTAATCACCCTTGATATCCACATCCCGCGCCCACCGAAACCACGGTAAAAAATTTCTCCAAAGCCAACTTCATGCTTCTTAAGACAGAAGTGGTGAACTTCATGACACCCATGCAGATGGACAATACAGTTACAACTGCTGAATCCTACACAAATGCATTCTATAAGCACTTACATGAGTGCATGGACTGTGCTATCCCAAACAGAACCAAGACGCTATCCTCCAAAAAAAGGAAGCCAATCTGGTGGTCCCCTCCCATAAACAAACTGTACAACAGAAGGAAGAAACTGTTGCAAAAGAGAGTAAAATCCCATGAGTGGAGGAGCTCCCTGGTCAGCCTCAGTAAGAAGCTGAGATCCCTTATAAGATCCTCCAAAGCTAGCTACGAAAACAAAATCACCACTAATTCTAAGGACAACCACAAAGCATTCTATAGCTATGCCAAGAATCTTAATGGCAACACCCAGATCTGCTCTGAGTTACAGCACAAAGGCACGAAAATTACAGAACCAACTGATATTGCCAACATCCTGGCAGATAGGGTCAGTTCTAACTTTACCCTCCCTTCACCCCCTAAAGGGCCCATATCTATACAGGAAGAATGCAGAGTCCCTGTTATCACAACTACGCAGGTAAAAGCTGCACTCTCTCAAGCCAAAAACACAGCATCCATGGGACCGGACAACATCCCAGGCTGCGTTTTACACGAACTTCAGAATGAACTGGCCCCCCACTTAAGCACCATGTTCAATAATAGCCTCGCATCAGGCTTTGTGCCCACTGAATGGTGCACAGCAACAGTTATCCCACTCCACAAAGGGGGGGGCCACCACTGATCCTGGGAACTATCGACCTATTAGCCTGATGAGCCTGGTCTGCAAGGCCATGGAATGTGTCATCATGGAACTCATAAACAAAGACATTGGTAACCTCCAAACTCTGGATCCCACCCAGTCCGGGTTTGTGAAAGGCAGATCATGCCTCCTGAACCTGATCAACTTCTTTGAGGCTGTCACCAAAGCCGTAGATGAGGGTAAGGTGGTTCACACAGCCTATCTTGACCTCACCAAGGCTTTTGACACCATCCCCCATTCTGGAATTATAGCTAAACTCACTAAACTAGGTATAAATCCCTACATCACAAGATGGGTTGCCAGCTGGCTCATTGACAAAACCCACACTGTAAAAGTTGCAGACTCCAAATCTGACCTCAAAGCAGTGACAAGTGGAGTACCACAGGGTTCCATCCTGGGACCTCTCCTGTTTGGTATCTACTTCTCTGAAGTACAGGCTAACACAGAAGGCATCTGGCTAACGAAGTTCGCAGATGACTGCAAACTAGGAACCATAGTCAAGTCCCCAAATGATGTGGACATCCTACAGAAGGGCCTCGCTGAGATAGATGCCTGGTGTCAGAGCCATGGCCTCAAGCTCAATGCCAAAAAGTGCAGTGTCATCCCCTTTGGTAAAAACTTTGCACCCATGAACTACCACATAGGCAGCAATCTACTTAACACCGAATGTGTGATAAGGGACCTTGGGACCCAGGTAGACAGTAGTCTCTCCTTTGATAGTCACATCACCACAGTAGTCAGGAAGTCCTTCTGCGTGGCACACCTCATCATAAAAGGGTTCTTATCCAGAAAAAAAGAGGACATTGTTCCCCACTACTCGACACTCATTAGACCCATTATAGAGTACAATGCCCCTTTTGGAATGTACCTCACAAGACATCTGCAGCAGCTGGAAAGGCCACAGAAGTATCTCACAAATAGGATTACTGGCCTCAAACAAATGCCCTACACTGACCGCCTCAAAAAACTCCAGCTTTACTCCATAGCATATCGCCTACTCCGAGATGATCTCTGCCTAACATATAAAGCTATGTCAAACTCATAGCTGTTGGACATGCTACACCTAAAGAAATCCCTCCAAGCTACATGCTCTAGGGACCTAAACCTTGTCACCACAATAAATAGGACATGCTGGAGGGATAGATTCCTGTCCCAGAGACTTCCCATACTCTGGAACAGGCTACCCATCTATGTCAAGCAAAGTTCTTCATTATCACTCTTGAAGAAAAATCTTGATGAGTGGATGGGAAATAGGAAATACACCCCAGGGATCACTTCTGTGTCTCTGCTCGACAGTGGCACAGGAAAATAACTTTCTTGGGTGGTGTAAGCCAGGGAACCTTGTTGGCTAGGCTTACGTAGGCCCTTGGGCCGATAGCCTAGTACCTGCCTATGAACCTATGAACCTATTTACTGGATTTGTTAGTAGGAGAAGTGCACTGATCAACAGTGTCCAAGTCTCAGCATAGTAGTGTACAAATAACAATGGTGTACAACAATGAACAGAAGATGTACAGTAATACAGAAATGGTAAACGTGCAGAAGTATCACAATTTTGCATACAGTAATCAATAGCAACGTGCATACAGTTATATGCATTTTCATAACAGGTAGTAAGAAAAAGGAAAAAGAGTGGAGACAGAAGTGGTGAGAGTGGGTTAAACTAATCTTGAGAAGATGAAGGTAACATGAGATCTGCAAATATAAACTGAAAACTGGAGGACAATAAAGTAAAGTGAGCAGTGGACAGAATACCTAGGGTAAGAGGTTAGGTCTAGAGCTACTTACACTTTGACTTCATGATAAGATTGGATTTTAACTGGGGGGTAGAATATAGAATATGTAGCTATGTTTTAAGAGGGAGTAGGAGTGATTCCCAAAGCTTGGTTGCAAGGGTAAAAAAAAAAAAAGCACTATGGCTGGTACAGTTTACTTTTGTTACTGGGGTTTGTAGCATGGCACAGTTGGAAATAACTTCTTAGGTCTTAGGCAGGTATTTTAGAAGTACTTCAGCTGCTAATGGAAAGATGGTGTATGACTGAAACAGTTCAAATAATTGGAAACCAAGAAGGAGATAAGCTCTTGGTTTGACTGGTAACCTTCTGTCTATTTCAATATTTGAGCAGTGGTGTTAAGACCTTAGAGATAGCATGACAAGCTGTATATATTGTTGGAAAGGGTTTGAATGGTTTGGTGTTAGCTTTGGATGACTGAGAATAAGGGATAGGCTATATTCTCACCATGCAAGTGATACTTCTTTACCTATGGCTACTCTAGCTGTATATGAAAGAAAATGTCAGATTTCCTTGGCCCAAAATAAAAGATAGTTAATTTTATTCCTTTTTTCTATGTGGAAGTAGAAGTTGAGGAATTGCTCAAACCAGAGCTGAGATATTTGAAATGAGGTATATTTTTGATAGGCTGGTTCTTTGATTTGAATGGGTTTGGAGATTCTAGATAGCCTATGGATTGCACTAGTTTTTGATGTATTGACACATGGCCTTTCCTTATTTACCCAGTGTGTTAGTGAGAGGAATTCCATTTGGAAATTGTGCTGCAGAGTTGGAAGGGATTGATTGGTGTGGGAAAGAATCTTTTTATTAGCACGGAATAATGCAGGTAGATGTGGCAGATCATAAGGAAGTTTGTTAATGAAAGTGGATAATAGCAAATGGGTTAATACTGAACCCTGGGGTACACTTTTGCAGTCATTATGCAACCAATTTTTATACAAAACTGACAATCAGATATAGTTCAGGAATCATGGTGTAACTTTACGGCTTACCCCAATGTATATTGTGTGTGTTTATTTATTTATTTATTATTTATTTGCATTTGTTTACCGGGAAGGTCCACTGGGCCTAAGTGAGCCCATTTTCAGTGGAGGCCCGAGGAGAAAAGCTCCACATATAACAAGTACATACTATAGAAGATACAAAATTGTATACATAAGTTGAGAGCTACGCAAAGCAAAATACTTTGACAGTGATAAATTACATTATTTACAATATCATGTGGTGAGACAAGGTTTAATCAGACTGCTGTGGTCAGCAGGGTGAAATACTTTTGTAAGATCAATACAAGCTGCCCCAGTCAACGAAACCTTGTCTATATTTTGCAAAATTTTGCCTAACAGGGTCCAAAAGTGCACTCATATTGCTACATTCTCTCCAGAAGTCATGTTGTGTGGAAGCCTAGAAGCTGTACTGAAAGAAGTATTGTGACAGCTGGAGATAAATTAGCTTTTGAGAAATTTTCTAAGAATGGGCTATACAAAGATAACACAGATGTGGGACAGTTTTGAGAGACAGCATTATTTGAGTAAGAGTTTAATAATGTCAGATTTCCAGATTCAGAGATTGTCGGTATGTTGGAGGGGGATACTGAGAAATTCCTTACATTTATATATAAACCAAAGGAAAAGGCTGTTAGAGACAAATGGGCTGTCTAGTGAGATTTAGTTAAGGAGTGATTCTACCTCTTTGGTTTTACTGCTTTGAGATGAAAGTGTAAAATATATGCAGGAAAGACAGTGTGGTAGAGAGGATGATCGACATAGATGGGAAGGGGAGGGGGGGGTCACTATATTATTCTAGCAAGGCATGGGGAGATGGAAAGGCATGAAAATTAGTTGGATGTGTTGAATGAAGTCCACCTGCTACATAGCTGATATCCTTCCAGAACAACTTTATTCTATTAAAAAAAAATCATTATTTTTTTAAATAAATAAATGAGAAAAAATTAAATAATGAAGAAACATTTTCCCTATATGTGTGACTTAAGTGCCACGGGAGGTCTGGAGTAGACACTGGAGGAGGTAACTAACATACCTCTATGAGTAATGAGAAATGACTAGGAGCCTGGTAAATTTTTAGATGCTCGGCTAATTGAACATATTCAGCATACTTCTCAACCTGCATACATCAAAAATCTGGACAAAGTCTCTTGAACAGTACGCACATTTGGCCAAAAATCAGGCAAGCTTCTTATCAAAAAAGTTACATACCTAATACCAAAACCCTTCCAATTTCAAGTAGGACTGTGAGATAATATCACTTGAAATACAATTTTAAAAACTGGAGACAAAAGGATGCAAATATACAATGGGATTGTGATACAGCTGGATGATGCTGCATGGCTAGCAAGAGTTCAAACTCTGGTTTCAAAAGATGGCACCAACCAAACACCAGCTAACCAGAGTACTAATAAACACAATATTACTACATCTGGCACTGAGACACATTACAAACAAACAGAACAATCCATGTACAACAGACATACAGCCACATACATTTATGAGCCTCTGAGAGCCAGACTACTCAAAGTGCACAAAAGTACCAGTTTCCCATAAGAAACACAAGCTATAGCCCTGCCTTGACAAAAAAGAGAGAAACAGAAAAAAAGAAAGGATATAGGACAGTGATGGTGAACCTTTTAGGCTCAGTGTGTCAAAAATTCAGAAAATGCCTATCTTGACTCTGCTGGCATGTCAACCCCCCCCCCCCCCCAACAAATGAGAAAATTCTTTACATATTCATTTATTTAAGAAAATACAGTATAGTCATGTGTGCTTCTTATGTATTATATAAAAAAAAAAAAGAAAAATCATTGACTTACAATAGAGAAAACGATATGCACACTAATAATTGGGCCTAAAATAGTGCAAGCAAAAAACAGTCCCCTGCACGGAGAAAATTGCATGGCAAAATAGAATCCAAAGATAAAATGAAGACAGCAACTGGATGGCTGAGAATAGTTAATTTATTAATCAAGCATTATAAAGACTTCGATCTCGAAGTCTTTATAATGCTTGATAAATAAATTAACTATTCTCAGCCATCCAGTTGCTGGCTTTATTTTTTCTTCCCTAAAATAGTGCACCAAAAATTTACCCTATTTTTAATAGTAATTTTGAACTAAAATGAAAAAAAAAATGGAACACATTGCATTTGATTTGATTAACATCAATTAATAACTTTTTTGTTGCTGATTTTAATAAGTGCAGGGTCACATATTTCTTGTATTTCTGTTCATTCAGTTTATTTGGTAACTTGTGTTGGTGAATACTGTTGTGTCACCCAGAATGCCGTGGTGTGTCACCTTTGACACACGTGTAATAGGTTCGCCATCACTGATATAGGATATACATAACTATGTGACTATTGCAACTTTTTATAAGCAGTCATTCACTTGTCCCAACAGACTTATTGCCACTAAAAGCCTGTGTAGTTATAAAGGGGAACACTTCACAATGCTAAAATCCCAAAAGATCAAATTTCACATGGTCGAGACCACATGACCGAACTTTCGGAATACTGACATTGTGAACGGAGATCTGCATACAGTGCGGAATGGGAGATTTCCCTTTTCCTCGCTGTAGTGCAATCTCGAAGTTGTAATATTTAAGTAGGAGAGGTATGGGGGGGGGTGCAGTGGGGCTTGCCCCACCCTGCAGAAACATTTAAATTGTTGGGTTCTTTTTGGATTTGTTTCAGAATTTTGATATTCCCAAATACTGATCATATGGTCTCGATCATATGAAATTCGATGTTTTGGAATTTTGAGATTCTGAAGTGAATCCATCTAAGGTTATTCTTTAAATATGTCTATAATAAAAAAAAACCACAGCACCCAAACTTTTTACACTTCAATTATGAAGAAAATATCCAAATCAGGGACACTCAATATCAATACCACTTACTTAGCTGACAGAATAAGACAAGATTTATTAAAAATTTTTTGTGAACAATAAGAAGTCTTTAGCAGTTATGAAGAACATTATTTGTTATTGAACTCCTTGATGCTTTGACACCAAAACATACATTTTATAAGGATCAGAAAAAATATAGCAAAATCAGAGATGTCAATGAAAATCAGAAGCAGCTGAGAAATATGGCTAAAAATTATATATAAAGAGCCACATAGTTTTATTATAACAAAAAATATGCTCAAACTTTACTTTTACAGGCAAAGGGAATTAGTGACTTGGTAAACATACAAAGCTAACGTCTTTCTAGCAGAAATAATTACACTAACATTTGTGTCTTGATGTATAATAAATAGCATAGGTAGTTCCGTGAGTATGCAGCCATTCAAAATAGTTTAAATATGTTAGAAACATTATGGATTTCTCTCCCCAGTCAAGCGTCATAGTGGGCAAGTCGTCTACTTTCTTTATTAGACACTTTCCAGTACAGTTTCTACTAAATCCAAACATAAGTGAACTTGAATTATTGCAAAATAAAAATATCACACGGAGTAAAGCAGATCCCTGAAAAACCTAGGAAATGTATAATAATGATCATTACTCATTTAAGGGCATGCAAAACATGAACATACCAGGGTAAAAGCATCATAACTCTAACACAATTCATGTTAAAATTACAGCGTACAGTCTTTAAGAATCCTCATCAGACAACATAAAGACAAGACTCTGCATCAAATATCCTACTGATAAAAACTCATTCTATATAGCTGTCCCTGCAAACTGGAACAAATTGCAAACATATGTTAGGGGTTAATCAGACTACACAGCCCTTCAGTCTAGTAGTAGTAGTGTTGAAATTGAATTCATCCTCAAATCTTGGTAAGTACCTTCATGAGGTGAATCCTGTTTCTCACAAAATCTCACCAAGGAGACACTGATATATAGACTGTATTTATATAACATATACCATGGACATAAGTAGTCAAAAATTAAAAAAGATAGCTGGGTGCACAAGTCCCAGGATAAAAAAGTGCCCAATCCTGGCAGGCACATTGGTGCCAGGACTGGAAAAAATTAGTGTAGAATCCTTAAAATACAGAAACATTCCTACAATGGGGCCAGGCCAGGGTCAGGGGGAGGATGCCACCCCCCCATTGTAGAAAGAATGATAGGCCAAAGAACAGCCAAAGACGATAAAGTGGACTATTGAGGACAAGAAAGAAATTATGTATTGTTACTATTATACAAAAAGCCCAGAACTACCAGACACAAGATATACAAAAAGATTAAGAGAGAAATTAGAGGAAAGAAAAATACTTCTGCAAGAAAAACTTTCAGAAGCTTCAAACAAAAATGTGTGGTCATTAATACAACAAATTTGTGAAAAACAGTATATAGACCAAGAAACTTTGATCTGTTTGGAAAAAGAAGCATCTGAGGAAATGTGAAAATATAAACAACAAAACCTAGATATTTTTGAAAAGTATAAAAAAAGAAATATGGACATGGGAAAGAAAAAGAGACTGGCTATGGTGCAATATTTATGCAAAGGCAAAAGCCAAATTAATCAACATAAAGATGGCAGCCTCAAAGATATTCAAAGAGAAATACAGGCAAAGGCATCCAGACATGGAAAATTTCACAATAAAAGATATCAGAACTAGGGAATGCAGAAAAGAAGATTAGTAAAGTTAAAGTTAAAAAAATAGAAGTTGAAGTTATGGAGAGCTGAGGAAGTGAAGGATTTAGTGTAGAAGGTCTAACACAGGTTACATTACAGTATGATGGAACAATTCCCCAAAGTAAGGAGAAACAGGATGATGAGGAGACATCTGAAAAAGAAATATGGACATGTAAAAGAAAAAGGGATTTAATATGGTGTAATATCTATGCAAATGAGAAAGCAAAACTAATCAATACAAAAAGAGCAGCAACAAAGATATGTGGAGAGAACTACAGGCAAAAGAATCCAGACACGGAAAACTACAATACAAAAAATAAGAAGACAAAGAAGAAAAGTAGAAAAGAAGATTAGTAATAGAGAAGTTAAAGAAATGGAAAATGAGGTTATGGAGTATCTCCAAAGTGAAGGATTTAATGTAGCAAATTTAATTCAGAAAGCACCACTGCAGGATAGAGCAATGGACCTTCACATTAAGGAGAAACCAGTGGAATGGAAAGCAATTGGTCAGGTGCCATATGAAGATATTTTGAAGCCTTCAACAGGAAACCAGTATTAACATTAACTTAAAGCTGGACAGCAAGGAACGGGAAACTGTGGAAACTCTGACGCAGCCAATGTTGAGGAGTGATAGGCCAGTGAATTCCCATATGATAGAGCAACAGATGGCACAGGATGAAATTTAAGAGAATGTGCCACAGGAAGATGCAATAGAACTTTCTATAAAATGCCCACAGGAAATGGAAAACAAAAAATGTGCCCTCAGTTTAAAAGAAAATGAGCTAAGAGAAGAGTTGCTTGACTTCATAGAGATAGACAGACATATTAAGATCAGGGAAAGAAATAGACTGCAGAAGGTCAATAAAACCCCAAAATTCAGAAGTTATTTATTATTTATTTATTTTATTTATTTTACATTTGTCGACCGGGATAGTCCGACTGGATATATATCCATTTTCAGCGGAGGCCCGGGGAGAAAAGATCCAAGATAATAATACACATTGAACATTTAGTAAATGCTAGTTTCAAGCAGATTACAGTCATAAGCAATACCAGCATTTAGCACATATAGTACTAACTTATTATAAAACACTTTACAAAACATAACATTATTTTCAAAGTTATATATAAATAACATTACATTCAGGTTTAAGACACATTGAGCAGCAGTTATACAATTGACCCTTCCTGAAATGGAGTGGTAGAAAAAGGTTAGAGGTAGTTGAAGGTAAGGCACCCAAGAACTAGAGAGGTCACTAGTCGGGGTTAGTGCAAGGACATAACCAATGAGTTATGAAGTATTTCTTTAGTTTGTTTTTGAATTGAGTTAGTGAGGGTTCTAGGGTCAAGTCAGCTGGGAGTCTCTTCCAAATTTTTCCAGCAGAGTTGGCAAACAGAGAGTCCCCAGCTGAGTAGTTGGATTTGTATGTTTAAACTAGGAGTCTAGTGGATGTTCCCAGTGGCCGGGTGCTGGTGTAGGGGCTGATAATATTTTTTAGTGCAGGTGTATTTTCTGGTTGGTAAAGGACTTTATGTGCCACTATTAGCTGGTTGAACTGCAGTAGGCTAGGCAGTTCAAGCCATCCGAGACAATTTAGGTTGTGACAGTGGTGTGTCCGGTAGGCTGTGCCAGTAGAACATCTGGCAATGTGGTTATAGCATAAAACAAATGAATACAGTAACTAGGACTGTTCATAGAGATCCATGTGAGATAACAGAAGAAAGGGGAGAACTCGTATACCATCCTGGAAGTATCGAATAGAGAAAACTATAAATCAACTAAGACAAGAAGTGTCACTGTTAGAAGAGTATAGAAGACGGAACAGATCAACAAAAATACTTAGAAAAATAGACATAATAAAAGCAATGCACAGTATTAGAACAGATCAGAATCTATCATACACCACTGCAAATAAACTAAAAATCTCAGCAAAGGTGGAAAAACTCAGAAGATAAGCTGATAAATTTAAAAGAAATGTACAAAATATGCAATTTATTGATGACCCAAAAAAGTTTTACAGAGAACTGGGAAACAAGGTAAAAGGAATTGAAAGACCACCAAAAAACGAAGAAATAAATACATTTTGGCAAAGCATCTATGAAGATCCTGTGGAATATAACAAAGATTCTAAATGGATAGAAGAAGTAAAAGAAAGAATAAGAAGTTTAAAGGTACAGAATATGAAATGGGATGAAGTAACAGCTAGAGAGATTGAAACAAAGTTAAGAAAAGCCATGAGTAAGAACTATTTATATGCGCATCCCGAAAAGATACCAACCTGGTTAACAACAGGAAAAACAAAGCTCCTACTTAAGAGTGAACTTGCAAGCTACCCTAAAAGTTATAGACCAATAACTTGCCTTCTGACAACGTATAAGCTATACACTGCAGTTGATGCCGACAGAGTTTATAGTCATTTAGAAGAAAACTCAATTATGGCAACAGAACAAAAGGGCAATAAAAGAAAGTCAAATGGAACAAAGGATCATTTGTTGTTAAATAAAGTCATAGTGGAGAACTGTAAATTGGGGAAGAATTTGTATGGCATGGATTGACTACAAAAAAGCATTTGATAGTATTCCACATTCATGGATAAAAGAATTATTAAAAATGTATGATACACCCTACATTGAGTGACTACATTACAGTGACCATGAAACAGTGGCAGACCACTTTGCAATTAAGCCATGATAAAGGACAAATTAGTATTCCAGGGATAAAAATTTAAAAGGGGATATTCCAGGGTGACTTCCTGTCACCACTGCTATTCTGCCTTGCCCTTAACCCATTAAGCTGCCTACTTAACAGTTTAGGCCATGACTATAATTTGTCTCCTAGAAAACAAGAAAGTGTAAAGACTTCTCATCTTCTCTTTGTCGATGACTGAAAACTCTTTAGCCCTTCAGACGAGGAACTGAAAGCACAACTGCAAGTTGTCAAAACTTTTTCAGATGATATAAGAATGTCATTTGGTCTTGATAAATGTGCAAAAGCAACCTTTAAAGCAGGAAAACTGCAGCACCAAGAAAACATCAATTTGGGACAAGAATGAGATATAAAAGAAATTGAGCAAGACGGAGTGTATAAATATTTAGGAACTGATGAAGGCTCAACAATAAAACATGAACAAATGCTAATAGAACTTAGTAAGGAATACTTTAGAAGACTTAAATTAATCCTGAAAACAGCGTTGACATCTAGGAACAACTAAGCTATAAACCAATTTGCTCTTCCTGTCCTAACTTTCAGTTTTGGAGTGACTGACTGGCGCCAAAACATGTTGGATAGATTAGATAGGAAAACAAGAAGGATGCTTCATGCTCACCAAATGATTTATAAAAATCAGCGCATACCAAGATTATATTTTCTCCATTCTGAAGGAGAGATAGTCCTCCTTGAAATTGATTACATGTATAGATCTGCAATCGTGGGACTCCACACATATCTGCTGACCTGACAAGACCCAAATGTAGTGAAAGTTTTGAAATATGAGGAGAATAAATCTAAGATGATTTCCCTGCTTAAGCTAGCAGAAGCATATTGGCGTCAAGCAGAGTGGAAATCAGTTCACAAGTAGGTAAAAATCAGGCAGCAACTGAATGTTCCAAAAAAAGAAAAGAAAGACTATAAGTTGAAGGACCAGATGAGAAGGCAAGAAATGTGGAAAATACATAAATATAGCTACAAGTAAAGAAAACTTCTGGAAGAACCTCAAGTTGATCAGGAACGAATACAGGAATGGTTAAGGAAAGGTGAATTCAAACCAAGAGATGAAAGGTTAATACTGGCTGCATAAGATAGTGGGCTACGTACGCGTGGTTTACAAAGTCCACTGAACATTTGGGAGAAACAGACAAATGTAGGTTTTGTAAAACAGAACTGGAAACAGTTGCACACCTCGTTGCTACATACTAATGGCAGAAGGACTGTATACCGAAAGGCATAATAATGTGGCAAGACTGTTGCACTGGGGATTGTGCAAACATTATTGTATTGAAGTAGCTGAAAAATACTGGAGACATGAGCCACAAAGCATCATAGAAAATGATGGTCTACATCACATGGGATCATCCAGTACCAACTGTTCAAATGATAGATGCTAGAATACCAGATACAGTGGTCCAAGAAAAAAAGGCAAAAGTAGCATTGATTATTGAAATTGCAACACCCAGTGACTACGGTGTCTTGCATAGAGAGAGAGAGACAAAGTCATAAAATATCAGGATTTGCAGGCAGAAATGAGAGCAATGTGGAAGAAAGATACCCAGACAGTCCCAACAGTAGCTCTATAGGAGGCTTGACAGGAGGTTTAACATGTAATACTCCTTTCATGAAGGTTTTGCACAGTTGGTGTGACATAACAGAAGAGTTATCAAATCCATTGTGAAAATCTGCAATAGCTGCTAAATGCACAGTAATTGTCAATGCTGAATCTCCTGCATGTAAAAGGGTAGTCAGGTATTGTATGATCTTCTGAATAGGCATGGAAAAGGGGTCTATGTTTTGATCATTGGCCCATGTAGAGAACCTAGCCCACTTGCTAGAATAAATTTTCCTGGTGGAAGGTTTGTGTGAAGCCAGAAGAATCTCACGAACAGGAGATGAAATATCAGGTAGCCTGACAATCATCGGAAGTGGAAAAATGTATGCCCACAGCAGACAAGGTCTTTCCATTCTTCTCATTACATGATAGTGTGTCTCTTACTTTGGGACCAAAAAGGGAAGATTCATCAACAGGCACGTTGACAAAGGAAGATTTAAAGGGGTCCGTGAAATCACACAAACGCATCCAAGCATGCCGTCTCATGACGATGCCTGATGCGGCTGCTTGAGCTGCCCCCTCGGTGGTGTGAGAGATCAAGCGCATTGAGGAGTTTGAGATAGATTCCAGGGTAGCCAGCTGAGAGGCAACAGTGTCATGCACCTATTCAGGCAGTACCCCCACCAAAGAGGCAGACATTTCTGAGATTAGGTCTCTGGAGGTGAGCAAGGTGTGCCAGATAATTCAGCGATCAAATGGCAAAAGTCGCTGAAGCATAGGCCCGCTTCCCCAGTCTATCCATAGCCCGAGACTCCCTGCTCAGGGGATGAACAGTGGAACTATCTTTTGCCAGATTCCTTTTGGTGGCCCCCGCCACGACCATGGAATCAACTATCAGCTGCTTGGACCAATTGGGCTGGTTTTCATGGGTGGATAAAATTTTATCTGGCCTCCAGGGGACAGGTTCTATGTTGACAAGGGCCTTCCAGGCACACTGCACAATCAGTTTAATAAGCTCATCCGCTTTGAAAGCTAAAAACAGTGAATGGCCAAATCATTGAATTCTTTCCTAGGCTTTTCCAGTGCTTTGTGAAAGTATGTACAGAGGACCAAGCTGCTGCTTATAAAAAACTTCCGGAGTCCAACAGTTTACAAAAAGCCATAGATAAAGCCAAGGCCCTCAAAACATGTGCCTTGACTCCACTTGGAATAGTTTTATTGTAGTGGGAATAACAAAATATAACAGCCTGAAACAATCACCTGGAAAGAGTATGATTTGACACAGGTTGTCTCTTTTTCTTAGCTTCACAAGAAATGAACAACTGATCAGAAGTTCTGAAAGATTTTGTTCTGTCAAGATAATACCCAAGTTGTCTGTGGATATGCATGGTATGAAGTATCCTTTCTCCCTCATTTCTGGGTTCAGAGAAGAACAGAGGGAGATGGACAGTTTGGTTTAAAGTAAATTTGGATACCACTTTAGGTATAAAAGTATTAGTTCTCAAGGAATCCTTGTCTCTGTGGAAAATGAGATAGGGTTTACTCACCATAAGAACTAGCAACTCAGATATTTTTCTTGCAGAGGTCAAAGCAATCAGTAAAACTGTTTTCCATGTTAAGAACCTCAAGTCAGACAGACGAGCAGGTTCAAATGGAGAAAGTGTTAGCTTCCATAACACAAAATTAAGATCTCAAGTAGGACCTATCAGTTTTCTTGGTGGTCTCTTATGCAATAACCCTTTCAAAACATCATGAAATGAAAATGCCTTGAAAGAGTGGGCTCCAGAGGCAAACATGCTGAAATGGCCAACAAATAAATGAACCTTGACAGAGTAAGACAGGCAATAGGAAAGTAACTCATACAAATATTGTAAAACTAGAGAAACACTAGCCCTGAATGGGTGCTGGTAATGTTGTTGGCACAATTATAAAAGCTTTTTCATTTGCTTATATATGATTTTCTAGTAGCAGTCTTTCTTGCCTCCATTACGCTCTGCTGCACAGTCTCAGTAAACAGGTGCCTAAAACATATTAAGATCCTATCATCCAGACAGTCAGCTGAAGTTGATTGATGTCAAGGTGAATCAAACAGGTGAAGTTGCTCGGGGTCGGGATGTATCACACACCACTGTTTTTCTGTGAATAGATCCAGTATGTGAGGAAGCTTGTGACAATTGCCCATGGCCAATTGCAAAAGAAGGGAAAACCACTGTTGCCTGGGTCAGAAGGGAGTCACCACAATGATCTTGGAGGATTCCTTCTGAATTTTCATAAGTACCACAGATATCAGTGGAAAGGATGGAAAAGCATACAGGAACATTCCTGTTCAGCCATTCTTGCATGGACTCCTGCAGCAAATTTTGACAGCTGATTGTTTGGAGAGGAGGCAAAAAGGTCTACTTGAGGAACTCCCCACTGATGGATCAAATTTTGCAAGAGTCCCTGATCTAGTTTACATCTGTCGGAGTCTGCCTTTTTCCTGTTCAGCTTGTCTACCAAGCAGTTTTGCTCTGATGGAATGTAGGATGCCTGTAGATTTAGATTGTGTTGTAAAGCTACATCCCATGCTAACATGGCTGGTATGCATAGGGGGTAAGATATGTGTTGCTCATCTGGGCAGGACAAAACAGACAAACAGTTGTGGGTTTGGTTCAAGCAGCTTTATTATATACAAACACTTCTGGATTAAGGTTTAGTAACTTAAACTTAAATAAACTTATAAACAGACTGGCTGCCACACTCATACATGCTC
Source organism: Protopterus annectens (assembly GCF_019279795.1). Classification (NCBI taxonomy): domain Eukaryota; kingdom Metazoa; phylum Chordata; order Ceratodontiformes; family Protopteridae; genus Protopterus; species Protopterus annectens. The sequence continues at coordinate 1,695,369,223 of NC_056735.1, forward strand.
ACACTCTGGTTGTTCTCTCAAAATGGCACTGCTGCCTGCACATGCTCACTATTTATATGCACTTGCCTACACTTGGAAATGGTTCTTAAAGTTCCAACACATGCTCTGTTCTACATCCTCCCTCTTTGAGAAATAGCTCATACACTAATGACAACATTGACTGATATGCAATTGTACAGAAATGATCCTTTGACATGCAGTTATACAAAACTAAATACACATTTATTTATTTATTTATTGCATTTGTTGACCGGGAAAGTCCACTGGGCCTGGAGGAGCCCATTTTCAGTGGAGGCCCGAGGAGAAAAACTCCACATTATTACATACAATTAACAAATTAAAACATTGTAGATACATGAATAAAATAGATGTATTACTACATACAATTAGAACAATTCTTGATACATAAAAATGGACAGACAGTAGAAAGGATAAGACAACTGGCAGAGATGACATTTCAGTAATACATAGAAAAGACAAAATTTTATAAGTGAGAGCATAAATGGAAACAGAAGTATGAAAGTCAGAGAAGAAGAAGAAAGTAACTTAGAAGTATATGTGAGTAGAAAAAGACAATAGTATATACATGCGAGTGTGCAGGATTCAAAGTAGAGGGGTATACAATCATGTACAGGTTGCTGTGTATTTCACACTAGGCCTAGAAATATAACCAAATAGTGTGACATAAAAATCAGAACTAGGTCTAGCAATGGGGACTGTATTTACTGAATGTTCAGCTTTGGGATATCTGGGACATCATCAGGAATGGGAATAGGTATTGAGACATGTTCTGCGGCAGGAACATTGTCTGGGTTACTCTGAGATCTAGAGTCTGTATCACAGGTACGATGCTGTGATATCAACTCTAACAAAGGTAGAAGATCCCTACAGTTTCTCCTGTACTCTATACCCTCAGATTCCACCAAATAGAAACTTGGCTCTGCACATATACCTGTCACTTGACCAATCTGATCAAAGCCTTTCACCGTTTGCATCCTCACTGTCTCCTTTTTCCAACGGATGAAGAAATCTGCTCATTTTGTCATAACTGGACTTCTGGAAAGATCTCTTTCTAAACAGTTGGGCTTTGATTGCTGTGTTGTTTTTAGCATTAGGCACCAACAAGCTGGAAATGATAGGCAAGGTTGTTCTAGTTTGCCTAGATAGAAATCTCTGAGCAGGCGAGCCAAGTAGGTTGTCACGGGGTATATTCCTGAGATTGAGTAAATTCGATATTGTCACGCTTTGACCTAGCAATTACTTTGCAGTCTACTGCACATTCAGCCAGACCATTTGATTGAGGGTATTCTGGATTGCTAGTAATATGGATTAAGTAACACTCCTGCAAATTTCTGAAATCATTGACTTGTAAACTGGATACTGTTGTCAGAGATAACTCTATACAGACTACCATGTACTGAGAAATGATGTTTTAACTTAGTAATAACAGTGCTAGACGTTAGGTTAGGTAGCAAATCAATTTCAAACCAGTTTGAGTAAGAGTCTACCAGCACTAAGTAATGCTGATTGTTCCGCTCAAAGATGTCAGTAGCTACTGTTGACCAATGTAGTTCAGGAATTTGGCTTAGCTGAAGTGGCTCTTTTTGCAAATGCGGCTTAGTACTGTTGCATTCTGAACAAGATGAAAGCACTTTATCAATGTCTTTTGACAGAGAAGGCCAAAATACTAGTCCTCTTACCCTTCTCTTGGTAGATTCAAAACCTGGGTGGTAGGAACAACAACTTTATGACATTTGAAAATGATACCATCTTCCATCGACATCTCATCTCAGTAAGGAAAATAAGGTTGCACTTCTGGCAGTACACAAGATTGCTTTGACGGCCATCTGACATTAATGAAATGGCAGAGCTTTTGCAAAACTGGATAAGTCATTGTATGATCTCTCAAGTCATCTAGTCTCGTGGTGGAAAAATTATACACTTCCATGACACTGAAGTCAAAATTCTCTGCATCAAGTTGTTCCGTAGTATTTCTGGGTGATCTAGATAAGGTATCAGCCAGATAAAGAAGTCTGCCTTTTGTGTACACCATTTTGAAGTTGTATTTTTGTAATCTGAGCATCATTCTTTGTAGTCTTGCTGGGGCTGTATGCGTAGGCTTCTTTAAAATAGTAACTAAAGGTTGATGATCAGTCTCGATGTGGATAGCTCGACCATAAATATAATCACAGAACTTAGAACATGCAGATAGCTAAAAGTTCCTTTTAAATCTAAGCATACTGCATTTCAGTTTGGGTAAGCGTTCTAGATGCATACGCAACAGGTCTGCCTGCCTGGAGAATAACTGCACCATGAAAAAACATTGAAGCATAACAGGAAAGAATTACTGGTTTACTGACATCATAGTATCTCAGTGTAGGTGGGCTGGAAATTCTCTGTTTGAGGTTATCAAATGCTCTCTGTTGCTGTTCCAGCCATGACCAGGCAACATTTTTGCATGTCAGCTCTCTCAAAGGTGCTGATAATTCACTGAAGTCAGGTATAAACTTGCCCAAATAGTTAATCATATCAATAAAATGCTGTAGGGCTTGGACATTGTCTGGAGATGGCATCTGAAGAATGGCTGCTTGTTTGGATGGGTCAGGTCGTAAGCCAGTACTAGTGAATAAATGACCTACATATGTGACTTCTGGAAGTCTGAATTTACACTTCAGAGGAGTGAGATTCAAATTCACTTTACGTGCTCCAGCCAGAACTTTCCTGAGACTGTTATCATGTTCTACGTCTCCATTACCTCCAACCAGTAAATTATCTGCAATAATGGCACATGGATAAACTGAAAAAATCTGATCCATTGCATGCTGAAATACTTCATTTGCAGAATTTATACCAAAAGGCATCCTGAGGAATCAGTATCTACCAAATGAAGTACTGAATGTAGTCAGTAGTGAAGATTTTTGATCAAGCATCATTTGCCCATATGAACTCTTTGCATCCAAGATGGAAAAAAGAGTGATATTTGCCATCAGGGCAGCTACTTCCTTGACTGTACTCATAGGATAATGAGGTCTCTTTAATGCTTTATTCAAGTCTCTTGGATCAGTGCATATACTGATTTCATCCAAGCTCTTTTGAACAGCTAGCATGGAAGACACCCACTCAGTTGGTTCTGTGACTGGACAAATCACACCTTGCTGCACCATCTTATCCAACTGGACCTTGACTTTGTCCTGCATAGCTATCAGAACTCTCCTTGCTGGTCTGACCACTAGGATGACCTCTGGGCCTATTTTCATGGAGTACACAACTGGAAGTTTGCCTGACTTTTCATTGAACACATCAGCATACTCTGAAAAAATAGCATCGGTGAAGACAGTATTAGGACATGTGCTTACATGATGGAAAGCAGTTTCATTCTCAAACTGTCTTTAAGACCTAATAATGACTGCACAGGTCTTCAGACTACATAGAACTACAAGCTGTAACTGTTCCCAGCTGAATAGCATGAAAGCATTACTAAGCCTTCGGTTTGAATCTCTTCAACTCCATAAACAACATGTTTTGCACAATTAGTCAAATTACACTGTTCACCAGCTCTCATTTTAGCAAATGTTTCTGCTGACATAACATTACACTTTGAACCAGGGTCTGCTTTGAGCTCTGTGGGTTTACCATTAATCAGGACAGTACAGAATACTTCGTTCTTTGCCAACAAATCTACTGCATTAACCTTTTCACCAACCACTGATGCACCATCTACATAGAAAGTAGGGTTGTAGCTCTCTGCATGATCAACTGCTTTTTTGAGTGATCTTTCTTTATGACTGAATGAAGCTTGCTTGATTTGCAAAACTTTTGAAAGTAGTTCCATTTTTTACACTTGTGATACTGCTAATCAAATGCTAAGCACTTCTCTCTTTTAGACTCATGACTGGCACCACAAGTATGACAGTTAACAATAAAACTTGACCTAAGTTTTGATGAGTCACCCTTGTACTGCACTGAGCATGTCTGCTTTACTGAGGTAGTCTTAGAACTTGCTAGAAAGTTATGTTTTCTCCCTAAGAAACCTGCAGGGGCTGCAGCTGCCTGTTTCTGCTAGCCACATACTGCATGCTGTCTACATTTGCTCTAAAGCCGGCTGAAACCATGCTTTTATCATTTGCAAGCATACTTATATGCCTCTCTGTAAGCTCATGGATTTGACAAATCTCCATAGCTTTGATCAACTTTAAATCACTGTCACAAAGCAAAATCTTTCTCATTGCAGCATTATTAACATCACACACAAGCCTGTCCTTTATTAATTTGTCTTTCAAGCCACCAACTCTGCACGTTTTAGCTTTATTTCTCAGATCAGTGATATAAGTTGCAAAGGTTTCTTCTGGCTTTTGTTCACTTGTACATAATAGATGCCTTTCTAATGTAACATTTGTCTGGGGGTTGCACATTTCCCGAAATATATGTTTCAAGCACTCAGGGTCCTCTCTTGATTCAGCCGGTGCAACAATATGGGGGTTTTCCCCTCTACAGCATATACTGCTGGTGCATACACAAATGAACGCTTTCTTTCAATGGCCTCAGAGCCTGCTAAGTTAAATGAATGCCTTTGTACGTGCATCTTTGTAAGAAAAAGCTGCTTATATAGATATATTCCTGCTCAAATACTCTCCAATTCTCTGCAATATTATGGTCAAACACAAGTGGACTGGGGCTGCGAAATGCTTCTGCCATATCAACACACACTAGTGAAGACCCTTGAAATTATTACAAACATACACACACACACACACACACACACACACACACACACACACACACACACACACACACACACACACAGACACACACACACACACACACACACATATATATATATATATATATATATGTTTATATATATATATATATATATATATATATATATATATATATATATATCAATATGCCAGAAATGTATGCCACAATTTGTAACTATGCCCAATAGCACAACAAGCCTTTGAAACAAATACACTTTGGAAAATAGGTCTCCGTAGCACAAGAACACTCTTGAAATCACTGTACTTTGTGAAACCACCCTTTATCAGTGTAAGAAACACTTCAAAATGATTGCACTTGTGAATGAACTGTATACAGCACACAATAAACTTTTCAAAATGGCTGTACTTTGCAATGTAACTGTACAGTGTAAGAAACACTCTGAAATGGCAGCACTCTGCGAGTAAATGTATACAGTACAAAAGACTTTTCAAAATGGCTGTATTCTGATTGCACTTGCAAAATAATTGCACTTTGCATACAGTAAACTCTGGAATAATTTCACTGTAATAAAACACACATTGCAAGCACTTTGCACACTCTTGAGATACTTCAAACAACTCTAGATATGCTTTGAATAACTTTGGTCAACGCAAAATAGTAGCTCATGCCAAAACACGGTTGTTTACTAAGAAGCATGCAGTCACCTTGCTTTTCTATGCTTATTTTGGCCTTTTATTGTACTTGTTATGGCTATCTGACCTCATTTTATGCCCATTATACTTTTCTTGTGCCCATTTTACTCTAAACATACATGTTTTACTTTAAATATGTGAATAAAGAATTGGCTGCTGGCTGCAAAATATTCCACAGAAGAGTGTTTATTCACACCAAACACAACAAAGTAAGTGCTTTTGTCTTACTCTAGTTAGTAAAACTTAATCAGACCAAGAATCACAATAAATGTATGCCTTATATACACAATTAACAAATCACATGATAATACATATGAAAGTTAAAGCCCAACTATCTAAAATTATATTGTGTCAAGTTAATGAAAAGCAATTTGAAAGCCAATGAATTATTAATAAATAAACACGTTAAAAATATAAATACATTAAAAAGCATTTGAAAAAAGTGGCTCCTTAAAGTAACACACCTAAAATATGTTTGAGGGAATGTGCAAATAGCAACCGCAAACAGGTGGAACCAATTCTAGCATAAACCTAGTATAATATAAGACAAATTACCCATATTGTTTTTACTTCAAATCCCTTATTTACAATTGTTTAAGGAAGTTCTGCTCACCTCTGAATGCTCTTAAATTTTAATAAAGAGGCTAGTGAACTCAAATCGTTCAAGCCTGGTGGACTATAAGCATTCAGTCTTACTTGCCACAAAAGTTCACAGATTTCTAGCATTAAACCCAAAGGGTACCCTCTGGGGTTATAATCTATCTGGTCTATAATCCAAAAACTAAAGCTATGCTGAGGGTATTCCTGGACATATTTTACAATGGTATTTTCCATCTTTGATTTTCTAATACTATATAGGTGTTTGTATACTCTGTCCTTTAGTCTACAATCCATTTTACCAACGTAAAAACAAGGACAGAGTCTACAAGTAGCCAAGTACACCACAACCTTGGATAAACAATTAAACCTTTTGTTAATACAGAACTTTTTACCCCATACAGTAAACACCTTACCCACTTCTATGTACCTACAATACGCACAACTTTTGCACTTGTACATACCTGTAGTTCTTGACACAGGAGTCTTGGTTCTCTCTAACAGATTTTTAAGGTTAGGACCTCTTCTGTAGGTCACCCTAGGGGGTGGTTCAATAATAGGGGCTAAATCCACATCCGACCTTAGTAAATTCCAGTTTTTACATATAATCTGCCTTACAACAGGGGCATCCAGGCTAAAAGATGTAATGAAAGTAAGTTTACATGGGTCTCCCTTATTGGTATATAGAAAGTCAACTCTAGAGGTTGGTGATCTATTAGGGTAAAAACTAGATGTTAAAATGGGATTAAATTCCCCACTAGCCCTTTTATGTTGGACTTCAAAAGTCAATTCATCCAGTAAATGGGTAGGGTAACCATGTTTTAAGAACATATCATACAGTAATTGACACTCAAGGGGGCCCTTTGGGTTTAATGTTAGAAATCTGTGAACTTTTGTGGCAAGTAAGATTGAATGCTTATAGTCCACCAGGCTTGAACGATTTGAGTTCACTAGTCTGTATTTTAAAATTTAAGAGCATTCAAAGGTGAGCAGAACTTCCTTAAACAATTGTAAATAAGGGATTTGAAGTAAAAACAATATGGATAATTGTCTTGTATTATACTAAGTTTATGCTACTATTGGTTCCACAATTTACGTGACACACATTGCTGTTTGCGGTTGCTATTTGCACATTCCCTCAAACATATTTCAGGTGTGCGCTATTTTAAGGAGCCACTTTTTTTAAATGCTTTTTAATGTATTTATATTTTTTAATGTGTTTATTTATTAATAATTTGTTGGCTTTCAAATTGCTTTTCATTAACTTGACATAATACAATTTTAGATAGTTGGGCTTTAACTTTCAAATGTATTATGTGATTTGTTAATTGTATATATAAGGCATACATTTATTGTGATTCTTGGTCTGATGAAGTTTAACTTACTAGAATAAGACAAAAGCGCTTACTTTATTGTGTTTGGTGTGAATACATGCTCTTCTGTGGAATATTTTGCAGCCAGCAGCTGATTCTTTATTCATTTAGTATTTTATCCTGTGCCGGTGTTTACTTTAAATATGCTCATTATGCAAACCCAAAGCAACTCTGAACCCCTTATGAGCTTTTCTGATAATTTTCTTATCAAATATTGTGGTTTTGAATATTTTGTTTAATTAACAATGTGTTTTGTGCTTTTCATTTGATTAATGATACATCTTTGTGCTATTCATTTGATTAATAATGCGTTTTCTACCTTATGAATGCTTCGCATAGTTATCTTTACAAAATAAATCATTTGTGTGAGTTCTGGTTACCTGAAGCTTGTTTCTGGCCCTTTTTAATCGTTTGAGCTCTGTATTCACCTAGCCTGCTCAATATGCCTTCACCATCCACTCTGCACCTTGTGGCTTGAAGAAGTTACTTTCAAATCCCGGTTCTTACACCATGTCGCTCGTCTGGTCAGGACAAAACAGACAAACAGTTGTGGGTTCGGTTCAAGCAGCTTTATTGTATACAAACACATCTGGATTGAGGCTTAGTAACTTAAACTTAAAAGAAAGGGTGGGAGGATGGCATAATGGTTAAGGTGTTTACCTTGGAGACACAAGGTACAGGGTTTGATTCTCACATAGGGTAATTGTCTAGGTTTAAAATGGCCCACAAGGGCAGTTAGCCTAGTACTAATCTATGAACCTGTGAACCTAAGAACTTATAAACAGACTGGCTGCCACACTCATAACATGTTCACACTCTGGCTGTTCTCTCAAAATGGCACTGCTGCCTGCACATGCTCACTGTTTATGTGCTGTAGGACAGGAGGGAACAGAGGGATTTGGTCTGGTGGATGTGGAATGATTCCCTGAAAAGGAGAGATTTCTTCCCACTGCCATCTGTAACCCTGATGAATCCATCTCAGAACCCATTTGTCTGAAAAAATCTACTGCCAAACAGAGAAGTGGAGATTCAGACTTTCTGGATGGGATAAGGGACTGTCTTCATGGGAAGCGGACAAGGTCCCTTAAATAGTCTTTTTGCCTTTGTGACTGTCCTTTGTTCTTGGGGGGTGGGGTTGTGCTTTCTTTTTGAAACCTTCCTGCCATTGTTTTTTAAACTTCTGTTCCAGTGTTTTTTTGAGACTGCTTATTTTGTTTCTTGCCAGAATTGGATGAAGGAGCAGAAAAATTCTTTGGAAAATTTGAAGAAGAAGGGCTAAAAAAATCTGGCAGATTCCCTGGATCAGCTTACCTTTTTCATCACATTGTTGATAACCTGTGCAGCAGAGGGTATACAAATTAAATCTACATCCAAAGAAAAATGCAAAATCTCATTTTTTACATGTTCTGGGAGGTTCCAAGAATGCAGACAGGCAAAGCTCCTCAACACAGTTGCAACAGCCCTGAATGTAGTATCTACAGAATCATATACACACGTTAAACAAAGAGCAATGTTGAAGAAACTAAACTAGACAAAGCACATTTGTCCTCACTGGAGGGAAATGCAGATAAGGTATTCCTCATACTTTCACAACTAGTCAGAATAAACTTTAATATATGATCCCAACAATTCAGAATTCCAAAAATTAAAGCTGCAGAAACATACATCTTTTCCCCAAATTCATCAACTGTTTTACCCTCCTTGTCAGAAGGGGAAGATTAGAAATAAAATGTTTGGTAGTCAATTTTGAAAGACTGAGTGACTTTGTACATTCTGTCTGCTTTCTTCGGTGCAGCAGGCTGGCTATCAGGGAAACCCACAGGCTGTGACAAACACATCTTACAATGCTGTCAGTACTGGGGGCATGGGGGGGGGGTGATGGTGGAAGGAAGCTCTGGGAATTCCAGTTGTAACAGCTCATAACATCTTCTTAGGGACTGAGAAACATCGGTGTTGTCCCACTGAAAACACTGGCATATTCTGGAATTAGTCTCAGAGAAAGAGAATCTTTTTGAGGGAGATTCAGATAACTTGCACTCCTCTGAGTCTGAACTACAAAGCTGAGGAAAAAAATATGTATCCGTACTTTCATATTCTTTTCCAGATTCAATCTCTTGAATCTCTTTAGGAAACGAAGAATTGAGTTTTCTTTTATCAGAAATCATCCGATAAAAAGGGTCAACAGCCTGTAAAAGACCATGAGCGAGAGTTGATAAACTACTCCTGTCCAGTGAAACTGGTGCAGGAGAAGATATATGTTTAGTTTTCTGTTTCTTTTTGGCAGGAAAGTTGGGCAAACTGGATTATTAATGGCAGCAACAGCTTCCTCAGGGATTGGCACAAAATTCTGACTAAGCAGGAGCACCATCCCTGCTCCTTCTCTTACGACAAGAATGGCTCTCCCTTGCTCAATGAGGGGACTTGAAAAGCTGCAGAGGATGTCGCTAACCCCTGGTCTATAGTGCCTCTATGAACAATACCAGAGGGATAAGGAAAAAAAGAAGAGTGGTCTAAGGAACCAGCTTTGGCCATAGCAAAGTCACGCATCTGTGGCTGAGGCAAAATTCCTAACCTGCTGTGGTGGCGTTTTGGCAAATGTTGTTTAGTTAACTTTTTCTTTTTGCGGCTGGAAGGAGAATCAACAGTGGGACTGGTAGTTTGCTCCATAGTCAAACCAACACTGGAGGTTCTTTTCCCAGGGAAAGTGAGCTGGTGCAAGTTAAAAAGTAGTCAAAAGTAACTTTCCCTAGTATAAACACAATAAGAAGCACTCTGATACACTTTACCAACCACAAAAACAAACAGTTTCTCCAAAGAAAACCAGCGCTAGAATGTTTACACTAACTTCTAAACTGTTAGAAACAAAAGTGCACTCCCATTTAAAAGTACAGTAAAGTCACACGACAGTCAATAAAAGCATATATTCCTGGCTTAAATGTACTTTCCTAAACAGTAAAGTAAGTTTAAACATCAAAAATAATATGTGCAAGGCTTTTCTCCAAAGGAAACTTATATACCCAGCAACAGAACATCACAAGCTGGCCATTATTCCTTGAAAGCCTGCAGAGGAGAAGGGCTTGGCATCTAAACTTGTCTTTTAGTCAGTTCACCATGAGCTGGTTAATGGTTTGGGCACATGGTAGGTGCCATGAAGCTTTGGAACCTTGCCGGCTGTTATTTTCAATTCAGGATATAACCCAAATACCTGAGGCTACTGTAGCTGTACTAAAGTGTGGGGCAATTTAATAGCTCCTTTGGATGTAAAAGCACATGAGCATTTATTATTATTAACAAAAAGACATTTTTTACATTATATTTAAGACTGTCTTTGAATGGAAAATTTTCTTGGAAAATTAAAAAAAAAGACTGTAACCCACGGAAGCTTTATGTGATAAATATCTTTTAACAGGGAAACAAAAAATAAAATCCATGTATAATTTCAAATAGAGGTAGAAAGAGAGACTTTTAAATTACATTTGAAAACCTTATGTAAAGAAATACTGAAACTGGATATCGCAAAAGGATTGTAATACTGTGTTAAAAACAGAAAAAAAATTATATATATATCAAGCATGATAAATGTGGAGGGGGATAGGGGTGCTGTAAAATACTGGGGACAACCCAAAACATGCTTTTTTGTGGAAAAGAAGAGCATTTGATAAGTTACTGTGACAAAAGAAAAAGTTATATTTGTGTGTAAATGGGACATGATGCAAAATTAGTGAACTGAAATGTTATAAATGTAACAAAATTTGGCATATATATATATATATATATATGTGTGTGTGTGTGTGTGTGTGTGTGTGTGTGTGTGGATAGTAAAAGTGAAAATAAGAGTAAGGAAAAAGAAAAAGAAAGAGAAGAAAATGAACAAACAAGAGAAGAAATTTTAGAAGTAGAAGAAATAGAAAAAAAAATAGATGAAAAAAAATAAAGAGGACATAGAAGAAGGTTCTGAAATTACCCCCGGATTCACTATTCTTCTTTGCAGAACTAGCTTAGTCCTGTACAGAAGCGGCTGTTTATTAGCAGCATGGCAGCCCACCATGCATATTAATGAAGGTACGCTGCCTGAGCTCCTAAACGGACACGGAGCGTGTACAAGTGCATGGGAAGTGTCTGAGAGCAGAGATCTCAGAATATATACACCCCTGCAATCAAGAACAGCAGTTTAGCAAAAAGAATGAGCGAGACCGCTCATAGGTGTTCGCATACCCCCAGCAACATCCCCCCAAATTTATAAGAGCAATAGTTAAAATATAAACAAGCTAATTTTTTTTTATCAAACAGATAATATTTAACCGTAGGTGCGCAGGTTTGCCCATTGCTTAGCTACGTATACTGCAGCTTAAATGGCACAAAAGGATAAATATCAAGATATATGCAAATGAAGCAGTACTGCAGTAGTGTAGTGGGCAGAGCATTCGCCTTACGAGCAGTCATTCCCGGTTCGAGTCTCATTCCAATACATTCCATTTTCCATGTCAAATCACTTTATGAACAATATTTTTTGTTGCATAACCTACTAAATAACATATATTTGTGAACTGGAGTACTGCAATTAATGCAGATGTGAGATGTCATTGTCATAATGTTGTAAAATCCACAGATAAACACAAGTGCCCCAATACAGTATATGTACACATGAATCAGGGATAGAAATTGAAGGTACAATGTGTAATGAATGATAAATCCATAGAGTGTCCAAATCCACCACTTTCCCAAGAACCATTTTACATTTCTGTCTAAATTAGTGCAGGGGTAAGCGGGAGTAAGCATTATTAAGCAGTAGTAAGTGGGAGTAAGCATATTTAAGTAGTATTAAGCGAGTTTAAGCCCTTTTGCATGGGGGTAGGCAATGCGCATACAGGTTAAGAAATATTGAAGCTAACTCTCTGTAAGCCTATTTAACCGGAAGTTAGCATCGCTTATCGTCATGCAAACCTGCTTACAATTGCTTAAAAGTGCCTTAATCAGTCAGTATACAACAGCCACTGTTCTGGCCAGAAACAAAATAAACAGCCTTTGCAGGTCTTGAACCCAGGACCAAGTACACTATAATCACAGTAGTTAACCACTAAGCCATCACAGCAGTACATAAGATTAAGGTATCACCAAACAGATCCTCACTATAGGAAACTCAAACTTAACATGTGAAAGGAATCTATATACAGTTTCATGTAGTATAACCTACTACATAACATAAATATGTGAACTGGAGTACTGCATTAAGTCCAGATGTGAGGTGTCATTGTAATAAAGGGTTGAAATCCCCTAATAAACACAAGGACCCCATACAGTGTACGTACACATGAATAATAGATACCAACCACATATATAACATGTAGTGAATAATAAATAAATGCCAAACAGCAAATAGTATGCAAATTAAAAATTAAGCAACGCTAAGCATTGCACAGCCCAGCTTACTAGGTACAAGCAATGTGTAGGCTAGCTAAATCAGTTTGCCCATTGGTATACCCCTTTAAGCAATGCTAACCTTAGGTAAGCAGGTTTGCCCATAGCTTAGTATTTTTAAAACCATCCAATTATGGCAACGTGTGGGAAATCGTCCCTATTTAAACCCAACAGGCGGGAATACATCTCATAACTGGTTGCAGCTTCCTCCTGTAGGCACTATGACTGGTATGGGAGAGGGTGTGTGCTTTCGGGCACAGTGCTGGGGCATCCAGGAGTCCAGAGTCATGGCAGGACTCCTTGTTAAAAACCATGATCAGAGACTGCTGCAGGGCCAGTACCAGGGTTCCCAATATAAAGCGGAAGCCTAGGACCATCTCACCTGTGACCTCACCAGTGCCACTGGCATACCTCGAACTGATGAGCAGGTCAGGCATCACTATGCCGACCTGAAGCGGAGAAAGAGGGATCTCTTGGATCAGTGGATCCAAGAGGCTAGGAGGATGGGGGATGTCCCAGCCGTGTGTAAGTATCGGTCCACTACCTGTTTAATAATCGCCAGCTCATATATATTATGGATAGGTATGGCTAAATATTCCTCTTATGTCTTTCACAGTGGCAGATGAGTGGGCTGTGAACCAGGAAGCCCATGCCTGTAGATTGCAGCGGTTGTGTCGCAAGGCAGGTTGGTAATACTCTTGCATGTACTGTCATAGGACATAAATCTAAAAGTAGTAGTACGTTAATTGCCTGCATAAAACCTGTACTGTTTAAGGCGTGTACTGCATACACCAGAGAATATGGCAGGAAGAGTCTCATATAGGTTCTATGTAAATAAAAGGATAATAGCCTGACAATAAAGGTCTAACTGCTGCACTGCATGTGTTTACTCTGGTATCATATGGTAATGCAGAGTTGCAATCTCTTAATAGTACTGTTGTATTAAGCACTGTTACCTCCACTGTGCTACATAAATAAAATGTGTAGGAATGTCTCTATATGACTGTTGTAATCACAAGAGGTCATATAGTACAACTGACAGAGACTTAGAAAACAGTGAAAAGACAGACAACATAATCCAAATAGCACACTCAACTGAGACGTGAACTGTTGTATTTTTAGCACACACAGCCATGGTTTGAATCCTGGGAGTGATAGTAGGCTGTATGCAGAATCATACCCCAGACTGTACAGATATGTCCAGAATGTCCAGTTAATTGGCCCATATCCACCTCCTGTCACTCTGTCCCCCTGGCAAATCAGTAGAATGATCCCAGATGTTTACGCAGCAAATAAGAAATACAACTGATTGTCAGACATCTATAAGAACAAACCTGTCACTCTAGGAACTCCCCAATATGTTATGAGAGTAATAAGCCATGTAGGTCCCATCTCCACTCCCATGTTGTGAAGCTGTGACCAGAGTGTGTGCAGTAACAGAGTGAGATGTATGTGCATAATAATAATGTGGAATCTGGTAATATGTGCGGCAACATTCAGGTAGTGCTAACAAACATTGCCCCACAGGTCTGTCAGATATGAAAACTGTGTCTAGAAATAAAAGATTGACTGGTACTGTTTACTCTGGTATTGTATGGCATTGTTAGTATTGCAGTTGCTCTGAATAATAAGGTATTAATCATCACTGTCACCCACACTGTGCTACATAATAAAACTGTCTAGGAAATCCGGTATAAGAGTCTTGTAATTACAGGGTCAGATTGTAAAACCACAGGAGACTTATAGACAGACATCAGAGAAGAGATACACAGCAATATCGACATAGCAAACTCAACTGTGATGGGCACTGTTTTATTTTTAGCAGACACAGCTATGATTCGAATCCTGGGAGTGGTAGTAAGCTGTATGCAGAATCATACCCCAGAAGTGCACAGAATTGTCCAGAATGTCCAGTTAATTGGCTGTTATCCTGTCCCCCGGCATAGCAGCATGCTAATCTTTGACATGTAGGCAGCATTTCATGTCATATAACTGAGTGTCAGGCCTGTACATATTTGGAAAATGTCAATGAAAACAAACCTGTCATTATACAACTCACCAAAGGTTTAAGAGGACAATAGTCAAAATATGTCCCGGTTCACCTGCATGTGGTCAAGACATGCCCAGAGTGTGTGCAATAAGAGATGGACAGGTATGTGCATAACATCAACCTGGAATCTGGGAATATGTGTAGAAACAGTTAGGTAATGTTAACAAACAATACCTCTACAGGTATACCAGGCAAGAGGTGTATACTGCAGATAAAACTCAGTTCATGTATACAGTTGTCGACAGCCATACCACTGTCCAAACTAAGGCCATAGGGTAGTGTACTAATACCTGTAAGGTACAGATTACAGCACTGACTAGGAAAGTAATGAGAACTACAGGAATATACTAGTTGTTAACTGACATCTTTCTCCCCCCCCCCCCCACCATACCTGCAACAATAAATTAAATACACAACTCAATCGGTATATGCTCCATTAAATAAACTGTTGGGACATATGTCCTGTTTTTTGATAAAAAAGTATTTTGGATTTTCCCAGTTTGGAGTTGGCACAGCGGAACTCCGGTCTGCTAATGACTGGCAGTGGAATTTTACGGTGCCGAGTTGCCAGTCTGATGCCCAACCTTCTATGAAGGCACACCATTCATGCACGCACCTACCTGCATGTCTTTAAACATCACTCAATCCTGGGGAGGACATAGAGACACCACACAGAAGGCACTCCAGTCAAGAATCGAACGGGAGGACCTCCTGCTCTGAGGCGACAATGCTAACCGCTGCACCACCGCGCCCTTACATGTCCTATTGTTTGATAAATATTTAAAATTGTTTCTATGCATGCGCCATGTTGAAATACTGCCACACTGGTGGCATGCTGCCATCAGTGTACCTGCATGCTATTGTAATAGCCACGGTGGTTCCATATATGCATGTGTTCTGTTTGTTATGCAACTGTTCCATATCTGGTGTTTTGGGTTAATGGGAATATCTATGCATGCTGTTATACCTAATCCTGGAATGTGTTGACTATTACTAATCCACATATTTGTAAAACTGAAACACCATAGCACGTTTGGGAAGGCCGGTCCCAGCGGACTCACCTGTCCCACCTCATCTGGATGTGGCACTGGGCACCAGCACATCCGGGGCCTACCCTGGGACCTCCTCATCATCTGGTCCTGCATCACCCTTGGGTGGAACCACCTCAGGGGATGGGGCTCACCCCCCCGGGAGTGGGAGCGGACAGGACACTGTCACCCATCACCAGGTCCAGGCTTGGTGCATAGCGAGCTCCACAGGGAGTTTGGAGATCTGCTATGCTAGCTTGAGGGCCATGTATCACAACTAGAGGGATGGCCTAGCCCTCCTACACAGCCCCCAGCACAGCCACCTTTGGGGCTGTGAAGGTGCAGTAGTGACTGCCCATGGGTGGGGACCTCAGTCCGCTGTTTCCACTAGGGGCTCATGGGCTTTCAATTTCCAAACACCCCTCCCCATCAAGGTGTTTACCCCCCACATGTGCCATATACCGTCATGTCTGTCTTCTCTGTTATCCTACCCAACCTATCTCCGCAAATATAGCTACTATCCCTCCCCAACATCCCACTCTCACCTGAAAAAAAAAAGGGCAATCTGTTCCGAAAAAAAAAATCTCGCCCCATACAGAACTGTCCATATTGCAGACGTGTCCACTGGACACATGTAATCTAGTCTAACTGGCTTCACAACATATTATTGTTGTCCTCACCTCTCTCTCAGGGGTATGAGTGTCCAAATCTACCTCCAAATCAGTGTATATGCATAGCTGTTGCTGTAGAAGAAATGGGCAGCTATGGACCTTCCCTACACCCATCCTGCACATCCCTAGCTATTTTCCTTACTGTCTTTCCCTCTTTCTGCTCCTTTTTCACCACTTTCCTATCAACCTTTTTTCATTTCTTTTAAAGAAATTAGTGCAGGGGTAAGTGGAAGTAAGCACTTTTAAGCAACAGTAAGCAGGTTTAAGCCTGTTTGCATGGGGGTAAGCAATGCCTACACATGTTAAGCAATTGAGAAGCTAAATCAGTATAATAAACTGTAACCGGAAGTTAGCAGTGCTTACCTCCATGCAAATCCGCTTACAACTGCTTAAAAGTGCCTTAATCACTCTGTATTCAATGGCTTTTGTTCTGCCCAGCAACAAAATAAACAGCCTCTGCACACCATAGCCAAAGTGATTTACCACTAAGCCATGTCAGATATATATAACCCTGATGTTTTCACAAACATATCATCCAGCACAGTCATTCAATAGTACAGGAAATGTATTTATACATGTAGATGTATGTGAGTGTGTGTGTGTGTGTGTGTGTGTGTGTGTGTGTGTATGTATTATATCTATATATATAAATATCTGTATAGCAATATATATGTAAATATATATATATATATATATATATATATATACATGTATATACAGATATATATCTATAGATATAAAACAGAACATAAATGCATATATGTCCAAAGGCACCGTTAATGGGGGTGAGGGGACCTAAGCTAAATACGTCTTATAAGTATTGATATCACCCCCTCCCCACAGCAAAACAGATCTGCCCTGCAATACAATACCAACTGTTGCAAGTCCCATACCCAGGACCTAACACAACATGGGCACAAGATGTTAACAGTAATCCATCCCACCTGTATGATGTCAGGATGGCATCAATAACATATCATGCAATACAGTCTGACTACAATAGGGAATGTACAATGTGGAAGCAATAAACATTCCAAAGATACATATACACACACACACACAAACACACACACACACACACACATATATGCAGATACATATATATATATATATATATATATATATATATATACATGCACATATATATGTAACTACACATACACACAGATATATATATATATATATATATATATATATATATATATATATATATATATATATATATATAGGAAGATACATATTTAGAGGGTGCACACCATACTGAACAACCGATATTCCTACAGTTGCCACCTTATCAAATGGACAGTGTATGAGTCACCCATACAAAAGACAATTGTTGCATGAAATATATACCTATAGAGAAGTCAAAGGATATGACACCACACACAGGTTTGCATACATACATTTATTTGTGTACTATTACAGTTGTATATGCCATGTCATATAGCTGTTTAGACTTTGAAATACATACCAGCTGATTAACGCAACTCTCAAGCAGATCATTGTATACAGTAATCCGAAAGCATAACATATGTTGCTGTCCAGGCCAAGGCCTTCAAGTAGTACAACAGTAAAGACAGACTGGGCCACAGGATAACAATCAATCAACAGTAAGTAATGCAGATATATAGTCCAGCAGCCCTTAACTGCACTCTGTACTCAATCGCTAGGGGGAAAAGACTTAAGTTGACACAATGGGATGTATCTGTTACATAACAATGCATAACTGAAAACATCACAATCACACTGACAAACAGAACAGTCTGTATGGCAGTAAGCAGTAGGCCAACAATTTTCCCAAGGTGAAATGAATGGTAATGTACAGCCATATACCTTAAGGCAGCTTACTATTGATATCCCTCACATGTTGCAACAGCCTATGTTATTTATGGTGCATACCCCTCCCCCATAGACTGACTTACAGGGGTATATAACATTGTTACATACACTGACCTCTGGACTGCAGAAGGGCAGACATATTTTGTGCAGATGAAGCCCGCATATATATGGACCCTACCCCACAATATGTGTGGGGGCCACAACAGCCTGGAATGATGGCAGGAATGGCAGCATGACATAATGACAGACCACTACATAACAGCCACTTACTGCATGTCATATGGACAAAGCGGGTCTATATTATAAAATCGAATAGGAAGAATGTCGAATGCGCTAATGAGTGAAAATGCCGAAACTTTAAGTCCTTATTTTGGGGGGCTGCACCCCCACACCCCCTGCTAAATATATATTCCAACTCCGAGATCACACTAGAGTAAGGCAAGGGCAAATATTCCACCCTTCACTTTACTAAAACCTCAATAACGGACACTCGAGTTTCAGCATTTTCACTCATTAGAGCATTCAACATTCTTCCTATTCGATTTCATGATATAGACCCGGACAAAGCCTGGTATGTAGATAGAGGACAGAGACTGGAACACAGGCCCATATGTGAAACAATGTTGTCATACACTGAGCAAGTTGCTGGTTTTACAGGATAGTCTGCAACATACCCTTAATCAGGAATATGAAGTCAGAAACACAAATGGATGTAGCTATGTACTGATAGCACTCAACACACACACTGCCAGTGATATATCTGACACAAGACCTGTGTGGTGGACAGACAAAACATAACAGGCACACCTCTGGCCATCATGTTAAGAGATATGCAGACAGACTGCATTCCATGTTAAACTAGTATGTACACACAAACCCTGTAACACTGGTGCTATACAATGCATATAACAACACTATTCACACTCTGTCTGTAGTTCTGGAACCTTATACAAATATGTAGATGGCCTGAGTCTGGAAGTCCTCTTGTAAGACATATTGCTACCTACTGTCTGTAACACTGCTGCCTACACACAGGAAGGATGTCCACCATACAGGAAAGGTAAAGGGACCATGCCCACATGATGTTGGGATTTATAGTAGTGGGTTGCCATGACAGTGGTAATTGGAAGTACTACACAGCTGGCTGCATGCAGGTAGCAAGTAGAGGACACTGATTGGTGCAGAGGTCATCACCTGATCATGTGCATCACCTACAAAATTCATGCTGCAATCTATTCAAAGTAGCTCAATCCATTTACTGGAGAGAGAATTAGAGAGAGAGAGACAGAGAGAGAGAGAGTGAAAGAAAGCTAAAGGCCAAGCCAAAGGCAAAGGGAAAAAAAAACAAGACAAAAAAAAATCAAGCAAACTATCCAGAACAGACATCATTCCCACAACAGGTATGTGACATATATATGCATGTAACTGACTGTAGTACTTGGTCCATAATAATGGGATAGATGGTGTGGAATGATTTATATGTGCCATCAGGTGTTGTTGTTGTAATGATGTCCAGCTGAACAACTACTATGGACAATAGTGCCTGTCGCTGTGGGTAGTGGGCCATACCTGTCAACTGTCCAGAGCAGGGCTGGCTGACAAGATGTAAGCCATCATAGTGTGTGTTGTGCAATGGAAAACATGTATATTACTGTGGCCAATAGCTGGTGGTGGAAGTAATGCCATTAAGTTGGACATTTGGGTTCCAGAGCTCATCACTTGCAGGACACTCAAGTTAATGTGCAATGTAGTATGCTGAAATGCCATAGGTGTGTAATAGGCTCACCTGCAATCTGTCCCTATATATACCCTCCTAATGTTAGGCTGTGTCCATATGTGGCACCTATCTGTGTTGTAGCAAGGCAGAGCAATGCAGCTTTGCAGGAAGGGGAGTTAGAGAGTGTGGACCTAATGTCTGAATGTACCCCTATATATATATATATATATATATATATATATATATATATATATATATATATATGTGTGTGTGTGTGTGTGTGTGTGTGTGTGTGTGTGTGTGTGTGTGTGTCTACAGATATACATACACCTATACGTATATAAATATATATATATATATATATATATATATATATATATATATATATATATATATATATACATATATCTATAAACACATATATACAACTCATAATATATATCTACACATACACACACACATATATATATATATATATATATATATATATATATATATATATATGTGTGTGTGTGTGTGTGTATGTCTACGCATATACAAACACACTCACATATGTTTATAAATACATGTCCCCTATTTTTGCATCACAGTGCTGCATGCTATGTGTGAGGGAACATCACACATATCAATACACACACACACACAAATATATATATATATATATATATATATATATATATATATATATATAGATATATACACAGCAGTAAGTGTGTGCAACATGGACAGTTATGTCATGTGTGAACCCCTTGTTGGGACCACATTGCCCTTGTTTGTAAGGTGGGATTGGGAATTTGGGGAAGGATAGCAGGTATATTTGTGGAGGTGGGTTGGGTTGGTAGATAGAGAAGACAGCCTACAGGGATGGTATATGACACATGTGGACGGTAAACACCCTGGATGGTGAGTGTTGTCTGCGATGTGGAAGCCCCATGAGCACCTATATGGAAACAATGGGAACAAGGCCCCCACCCATTGCCAGTCACAACATCAGCTTCACTGCCCTAAAGTTGCCTGGGCTGGGGGCTGAGCAGGAAGAGCATGTGGACCCTGTGATTGTGTACTGAGGGCCTCAAGGTGCTGTAGCACATCCCCCAAATCTCTGTAGAGCTCCCTATGCACCGGACCCTGGACCTGACCTTGGGTGACAGGATCATGTCTGTGTGTCCCCCAGGGGTGGAACACACCATCTCCTGAGGTGGTTCCACCTGAAGGTAGTGCAGAACCAGTAGATGAGAAGGCCCCAGGATGGGTCCCACATGTGATGTGGCATGGTAACATGGCCAGATGAGGTGGGAGAGGTGGTTCTGCTGGCAACTGTTCCCTAAACATGCTATTGTGCCACTGTTATAGAATATATGTGGGTAGTAATAGTCCACACATTCCCGGATCATGTCCAACAGCATGCATAGATATCCCCAATAACACATAACAACAGATGTGCAGCAATCACATAGCAAACAGACCACATGCATATATGGAACCATAGTGGCCCTTACAATGGCATGCAGGTGACATTGTCTGTAACAGGCCAGCAATGATAGTGTCCCCAAAGGAAACATGGCTACAAACACATAGCACAGAGTGTGGTACAATACGATATATGTTCCAATGGTATGTATGCTGTAGCAATACCTATTGAGTTGTGTGATCAGTTTGTTGTCGCAGATATGGTGGGGAGGAGACAGAGATGTGTATTAAGAACTATGGTAACCTTGCTGCATGAGTCGCTTAGACCTATTTCCATCTTTATATCTTTCAGGCAAGATGACACATGGCAGACTACCTGTCTATTCAGCGGATAAAAATGAGGTCATCATCACACACCTGGTGCAGCACTATCAGGTGCTGTTTGTCAGAACAGCCCATGAGCAGCAGGAGCGGACCACCCTGTGGAATGATCTTGTCCACAGGGTCAATGATGTCGGCCTGCATAACCAAAGTTATGAGCAGGTCTGACATCATTGCAGCAACCTACTTCGCAATGCCCGTCGGCGTGCTGCTGCAGTCTGGGGGGATCACCTCACAATAGGGGGGTCATGATATCCATCCCTCCTGACACGTGTGAGGAACTCCTTGCCAGCCTCGTGGCACCTGCCCACTCGCACACACAACAACTGGCGAAGAGTATAGTGGACGTGGGTGCTACCCACACACCGGCAGAGGAGCATGCAGGTAAGGCCACAGGGCAAATCAGTAGACCACTGTTGCATATCTATCCACATCTGTACAGGTAGATCATGAATATGTGAGGTGACATATATATAGTCTGTTGCTGCGTAGTAGTAATAAACAGATGTGCATAAGCTGTAGTATTATGGGCTTGTACTGCTGATGTACTGTAATGCTGCACCCACCCTGTACCAATGCCACAGATGTGGCTACTGACATCACATCTCTCACACACTTATGTCGGTCCCTCTGGTATACCTCCAAGGCAGCAGCCTGTAGCTGGTGAGTATGTTTTTTGTTCAGGCTTGCCAATACACCGGTCATGTTATGGCTATGGTATATTCCATACAAACATTTAACATACCTACCCATAATGCATGCCATACATGTTCACGTATTGTTGCTGTTAACTGCACTGCATCACAGTGGTGACCATGATGGTGTATCTGAAGGGTATGTTAGATGCCTGCAATATAACTAACATCCTATCATTGCAAAATGTGTCCACAGAGATGAACATAATGGTGGGACAAATGGCCGACAGTAGGGACATGTGTGTAACACCACCCTTATACAGTGCTACAACAGTGTATATACCAGTATTACAATGGCAACTGTTACAGATCTACACTACGGCATATCATAATACTGCGGTCCATAACCCTCAAAAACTGCAACATGGTCCCAACATGAGCAATGAGTGTGTAATATGGAATCGTAGGTTAGGGCAGCAAATATGGGGAATACATACTTTCACAAACATTGGAAGCATATGTGTGCACACACTCCATATAAAATATTGTGGAAGCAGCTGTTGAGGTACTGACTGCATGTATTCATTATGGAAATGTACCTTCCACCAAGTACATGGCCCCAATGTCACACCACGTATTGGTCTGCTGTCCAAGATGTTTGGCCATCAAATGTGCACACTTACCTGTAACAGAGGCAGCCGTGGCTTGCACACATCTTACATGACATGGCGTGGGCCTCATACCCAACAGGTAGCACCCATGAGCTGGACATGTAGCCATACTTCACCATTGCATATACCATGGCAAACAGTGCAGACAGTCATTTATGTGGCAAGGATGTATGGGACAGGATTGATGTAGGAAATAAACAGATGGCCATCCAAGACAGATGATGTCACATGCAGCAAACTGGTCATGTGGGCAGCCTAGTAAAATGCCACAACACTGAGGGGGTTGCAGGAATGTCTAGCAAGTACTGGCTGTACAGTATCCATGTCAGAAATTGCCTGGACTCTGCAAACATGTGGCCTATGGGTTAGGGTAATCAGATGTGACAGTTGTACCACAGGAAACATCAGCCAGGCTGCTCTACAGGTAGTGTATGCATAACAGAAGAGGTCCCCAAAAGTCATGTGTTGCAATGTGTACTGGTGTACCATGACCACGTTGGAAACCTTTCAGACAGTATAATGTAAGATAGATGTGCTGCACAACCAATGGCTCACCCCACCTCAGGCCCACCATTCCCATCTGCACCATGCCAGTGCCAGTGTACACCTGTATGTTTGCCATTCATTAGCTTGATTAGGCTGTTACACGTGGTGTTCAATGTTTAGGACACTGCAAAATGACACAGATATGTAGGCCATAGTTGTCAAGCATCTCCAAAAAGGCTGAAAGTGGGGAGGGGGTGTCATCATGACACACCAGTGCACTGCAGCAGGGATCCTAAGGATGCTATGAATGGCTGTATCTGCACACAGTCATGGTCAGGAACTGTGGCAGATGTAACCCTGACTCCACAGCAATAGTGACAGCAATGTGTGAATGCCAAGGTATGTGCACATGAGTTGACCTTGCAATCATGCAGAGTTGGGGGACATGTGTAGGGCAGACTGACCATATACTGGCAAATGCAGATGGCCCATGCTAGTATAGCCCTGCCAGGAATCGTGATTGCTGTAGTACACATAACAGTAGGTGTAACAGACCATCATGATAAGGGCGTGCACACATATGAACCCACGAAGTGTATGCATCGCGGTCAGTATCAGCACAATTAAGACATTTGTTAGACACTGCATTTGACTGTACAGGACATATGTCACATGTCAGGCTCATGTAATGTTAACATATGCAGTGGTGTTGTCCCATGGCATATCAAGGATGAGGGCATCATATCAATAAGGGTATGTACACTCCCCATAGCCACAGTAAGGTTTGACGGCTGTCAGTGTAATAGTATCGTATTGGTCATACATGCACCGCTGATGTTGACATCTGTAAATCAGACATCAGATATTCACAAATGACATCTGTCCACATATCATCCCAGGTATGTGTGGGACAAACACATAGGGGCTGTGAGCATTAGAGCAGATATAACTGACACAGTAATACACATTCAGCAATGGTGTGTGCACCTGTGAGTTATGGTGCACAGTACAGGGCAGGGTGCAGAACAGGTGCACAGCAATACTGTGTACATGGGTGCAGTGTTTTCCAGGGGAAGGGCCATCAACTACTAACACAACCCATGCATCACACACATGTATACTGTTGCTAGCATGGATTGACTATAGCTGCACTGCATGCTGTTGAGTACCACATCTTATGCATGTTGACAGATGGGTAATGGGAGGTCTCTGTGTACTATCTTTGTGCAACCTCACCTGCAGGTGTGTGTGTGGGGGGGTTATTTTGTCTGTAAGTGCAATCTGGTGGAGTGGAGGGGGGTTGATGCATGTAGGATGTGTGTGTGTATGTATGTGTGTGTTTGTGTGGGTGTCCATGTATGCACATGTGTGATTGTGGGGCTGTTCATACGTCAGTACTTCCCTTTGGAATTGTGCAGTACATGGACATGGCCTGACACATGAGACACCAGGAATACTTGTCTGCTATGTAATCTCAGGACAGCTGATAGTATAATAAGGTCTGTAGCATGGAACATGCATTGGGAGGGAAACTGGACACCAGGTATACTGTTAAAATTGCAATCAGCAGAAAGGTGAATGACTACCCACGTATGCAGCACTATAGATGCATTGGGGAATTACTAGACAACACCAGGGAGTGTATCCATATATTACTGTTGCCCGCATAATAAGTTGATTGAGCAACAGATCTTGTATCTACTAAGCAATAGTTACTTATGACACTCCAGCGCGTGACATTATTCAGTGACCGTAGTAGCCCCTAACATATGGGGACCATGCTCACTATGTCCAGACATACCCAGGATGAACAATGGATGACAACAGTAAGTCCTTGTAAAACCTACTCCAATCAAGTCAAAGAGGTAATGGAGTAACAGGTCATGTGTTGTGATCACTTGTCTAGGCAATTAGAAGAATGATACGTTAATGAGTGGTATTAATGAGTGTATGTTTCCAAGTGTGATGCAGGATGGGGAACTTACGTGAATAAACTTGGGACAGTCTCTAAACTCAGGGACAGTTAGGTATTATGGTGAAATTACAGGGTGTGTGTGTCTGTGTGTGTGTGTGTGTGTGTGTGTGTGTGTGTGTGTGTGTGTGTGTGTGTGTGTGTGTACTGTTATGCAATGCCATACAGGTCTTAAAGTGCGTTTCTTGTTTTCCCTTCACAGGTGGCCAGGTGGGCCAGGGTCCCTCCTGCATGCAATCTGATGTTGGTGTCCATACAGACATTGAAAATGATGACAGGTGTGTTGAGGCACAGGCGTGGTTGTCAGAGGTCAAAACTGCACCATCGTTTGACATCCCCCTGTTATCTACCCCATCCCCGCACACAGTCACAGTGCCTATAGATACCCCATCACCAGTGGCTATAGCAGAGGGACAGTTGGAGGTTGATGGCAGTGCACAGGAGAGTGTGGTATCTATGGCTGCTGTGTCTGGACACAGCAGGCATAGCCGGATGTCTGGCAGGGCACCACATAAGCAGATGTACCAGGGTGCTCGTGGGAGGGCCGCTAGTCATCGTGCCCCTGGCTGAAGTGCCACAACTGGTACCACCAGACGCATGTTTCAGACTGTCATGAGGGTGCAGGCACGTATGGAACTGTACACCAGACAGGGTCTGAGGCTGCAGAGGGCTGCTTTCTCATCTGTAAGTGACAACATCCATGACCTTGCAGATGCCCTCTGTGATTATACAGAGGTCATGGATAGATGGTTGGGTGAGATGGTGGGCCTCATCAACCATGAACAGTCCGTGCTAGAGCATGTGGTGGGAGTGGGGCGACGGCCGCATGGACGTAGGCCAGCAACACCAACATCTGGTGGTCAACGTGGACATTGTAAGGACACCAAGCTGCTCCCATAGTGGCAGTACCAGCCCCAGCACTGCAGGGGGGGTGCTGTCCACACCATAGCAGGCCACATGCACATGGCCCCAGCCAGTCCAGGCGGGACCTGGTTCCAGCGGACATATGTCATCATCAGGGGAGAGTAGCATATCAAGGCCTGGACCTGGCCATGCCCATGGAACCCCTGGCAGGCACAGTCTGCATGTCTGTGGCCAGAGGCGGTGAACTGCACATCCTGCCAGGTATGGTCTGCAGCTGTCCAAGAAACACCTGTACAGGGCAGCCACATGGCAGAATTGTGTGCATGCATACCCACACACTATACAAACACACCTAGGGCAACCCCATACCTACAGGCACCACATCACCATGCCCATATCAGCAACTTACACCCCTCACCCACACACATCGTGTCAAAAGTATGTCCCACTCTAGGTCTCTGGCAAACCAGCACCACACCTTGTGCATATGATGATACCTGTGCCACATTCCTGTCATCCATAACATCAATGCAGGGACAGACTAATATGGTTCTGATGCACAAGATGACTGTACTACAGTGTTCCAGTGTACTGATGTGTAACATGTTGTCAGCAGTAATGTTTAATGCTTGCATGTCAGGTAGTGTAGCTGTCCAGCCATGATGTTAGTAACACTGAGTAACTGTGGTCTCCATAATGTTATCCATTTGTGTTGTAGATGTACATGTGTCAGCAGGAGGATGGTCTGCTATCATATCTCACAAGGGGTATGGCACTGTGGTGACACCATGGCTGTGTCATATCCTGGGTACAGTTGAACACATGTCACAGGTCTGTAAGACAATTACCACCTGTGCCACATAGACAAATGACCTCCTGGGCATGTATAACCAGCAACCTGAAGTAGATCCCTCCACATGCACACACACTCTTACTTGGCAACACTAGGACTTGACCCCTACCTAGGTATGTAGTGCTACTGATGTGTGTGGCTTTAATTGCAAACACCACACAGCATTTAGGATGAGGTGTGCTCCAGGTTACATGTTACATGCAGAACATCCCCAGGCATCAGTATGGTAATGGAGGATGTAATGGTTGTATATGGACAATACATAGTGTGACATACCATCATATACACATTAACAAACACATAACAGGCAGACACACATCTGAGAGACCTGGGCCTATCAGTGCTAACTAACTTGTCAGTGTGTCCAATGTGTTACAGGTAGGCTACACACAGCACATGCATAGCTGGGTTGGATAGTGTTATCAGTTACCTGTATGGTTGATGGTGACAGTGGTCACCCTACAGTGGTACATGGGACATGTACCGTGGGGTACCATGGTGTAATGACAGTATACACAGCACTCACACCCCACTGTGGATATTGTACGCACTGGAATCCATGATGACACTCTGACATACCCACCATCACACATTGACCAGGACTGCAATACAACCCATTGTCAATCCCAAGAGTGGTACTAGAGGGATATGCATCTAATGCACATGCCAGAGGCATAGTAGGGTGATGTATTGTCATGCCTCTCCTATGGGCAGCAACATCACTATCTGTAATACTGTGTGGCAATGCATATTGTAATAGGAGTATGTGGCCTCGGAATGCTGTACCCTACAGATATACACACATGCACAAATACACACACTTGCCAGAACTCAGTGGGTATCCCATGCCTATCAACACATTTGTACAACAGTGTTGTGCTGGTACTGCAAGGCTCGGGTAGCCTTTATGGAGAGGAGCGCAACAAGGTACATGTAATGTCCAGTACAGCAGCAGCCACATCTAACTATGGCAATGGGTGTTGCAGTGGGTGTGAAGGGCCTCAGGGTATTCCCAACTACAGGTATACTAACAAACAGACACTGATATCCTCAGTAATGCACACGTACACATTTGTCAGTACTGGGGTGCATTGCTGCAGGTGGTCATAGGTGTGTACCTGGCTATTGTCCATGGAGAGATGGGAAGTGTAGGGGATGTGTGTACAGTGGTATCATGCCACCCACCATGTGCCAGCAGGCAATCTATCTACAGACACCACTGTGGTGACCCTCAGGGTGAGAGTGACATGCATCAGCCAATCCTCTGGGTGCCTCCTGCAAATGGCTGGTGAGGTGCTCCAGTTGACATGCATTCAACATGTATTACAAAACATGGTTAGTGTCTGCGTTGGAGACCTGTGCCCAAGCATGTTCTGTTGACTGTGGTAGTGTAGTGGAGGTACCCATGGCATGTGGTGCATACAGGATGTTGTGTCCTATCTGTACCAGTTATAACACAGCTGGGCAGACATGTCGGTGTCAGTCAAGCATAGGTTGCCTGTATGTATCCAAGTTGGATACCCGACATCTGTACAGGGACTGACAGACATCAGCTTGCCAACTAGCTATGCAGTAGGATGAATGTGTCGACAGATGGACATTTGACACCAATAGGTATGCCATTACTACATGTTGGCAGCCCTCACTGACATGTGCTATACAGAAAGTAGTCTACAGTTAATTTCCACATGTCAGATCATTATCCAGTAGGAAATATATAATGTGACACAGCTCACACATGCAGGGATGTTTGTTGCCAGTACTACAATTAGCAACCTACTCTTGCTTGGGAAAGCACTGTCAACAGTAGTAACATCATGATACACTACATGCCAGTGTGACTGTACATAACTTGGGATACTACCCTTGTATGTAACAGATTTACATGGATAAGAGTGTTATACAGGTCATATATACTCAAGTGTCCCAGACATGAGACTCAAACCCCTTACTAGTGTACTGACAGCACATAGACACATGTTATGTACATGGCATTAAATACACCTATTACAGATGTCATTACCCTGCTATGTTATCAGATTGGGATGTGAGCACAGGTTACCAGGGCTGAGCCATGCGTAGCAGATGTCAGCATTGCTGCAATATAACAGCTAAACAGATTTGAAAACTGGTAAGTGAAGCCTACACGGTGTAAGTGCTGCTTAGCTTTGAACAAATGCACTTAAAGCAACTCAAAATTACCTTACCCACTCTGTATCCAGCAGCCCTTGTTCTGTCCAGTAACAAAATAAACAACTCTTGCAGGTCTTGAACCCAGGACCCTGTACACTATAGTCAGA
Source organism: Protopterus annectens (assembly GCF_019279795.1). Lineage (NCBI taxonomy): Eukaryota > Metazoa > Chordata > Ceratodontiformes > Protopteridae > Protopterus > Protopterus annectens. The sequence goes on from NC_056735.1 coordinate 1,695,398,902, forward strand.
AAAGTTAACCACTACGCCATGACAGCTGTGAATACAGTTGTATTTCCAATACATCTGTCAGCTGACATATTGAATAGTACTGAACAATTGCTGTGACTTCCACAATTGTATAGTACATGTTAGTGATATTACTGTTGCATCACATATATATTATATCTAAATATACACATATCAGATACATACGGTGTGATACATCTGGGAAGGTATACACAACAGTAATGTTTACACATGACAAGGATATGGATATATACATATACATATGTAGATATATGTCTACATGTATACATACACATATATATTCATATATATGTATTTATAAACATCTGTATAGTGCATCATATATATGGCCATTTATAGATCTGTCTGTATATATATATATATATATATATATATATATATATATATATATATATTTATGTCGATATATATGTAGATATCTATAACTATATGTGCATATATATCTATATATCTGTATATGTGTAGGCATATATAGATGGGCATATGTATATACATGTATTTGTATATATATATATATATATATATATATATATATATATATATATATATATATACATACATATATATATCCATATATGTATGTATATATATATATATATATATATATATATGTCTATATGTTTATAAAGATATATATATATATATATATATATATATATATATATATATATATACATATATGAATATACATATATGTTTACCATATGTCCAGAACATGGAGTGGAGTCCTACTTCAGCACCAATAGTCTCAACCTCTTAGTGCAAGGGGGTGTCATGTATATACTGAAGGTATATATGTAGACTGTTGGTACTGTAACAGGAGTTGTCTTAACAGACATGTTGTGTGTGGGAGGTCACATCTGCTATTGACATGTATGCCATCAGTTACTGACAGACATCCTAAAGACATCATAGTACAGTACCACTGATAGCATAGTAATGATCCTGTGGACTACAGCAGAGATATGACCAATATATGTGGACAGTCTAGCACTCTCTGGTCAGTTCAGAGGTATACACAGATCCCCGTAGTGCGAAACTTGTGGACCATGCCTGACAATGTGGATATTAACAGCCATGTACATGGGTATATCACGTAAATACTGGACTACATATGCCCACACAGTTTATGCATTCGTACACTCCTGTCTGTCCTAACACATCATAACTGGTGGTGCAGAGGTCACATGGCCAAATACTACCCAGAAGTTAGTGACATAGATCTGCACAGAATCCCACTGCTTTGTCAATAATACACAGCAGTTATGGTTGCCCGGCAGCAGTACTTCTTGCAAATATCTGGACATAACATCACACTGGGTAATTAGGCTAGGCATGTAACAAAGCACTGTGCAAACTACAGGCAGACTGCCACAACACTGGCCTACATTTTGTATGGGGGAATACACATGTACCTGCAAATATAGCAGGCTCTACAGGCATGTCACAGCACAGAGTAACAGACACCTGTGTGAAAGCGCATACCCACACCCAATGTGAACACAGCCACAGCCATATATGGTACGCAAGCTTAATATTAGACTATATAGACTGTCTGCTCAACACCATCCTCATATAAGCCACTCATACACTAACCCTACATATACTGGGTCATGACACAGTGTGGTCCAATCCTGTCTGTGGTATGGGACATGTGTGTGTTTGGCCCTAAAAAACATGTGAGCCGATAGGGTACCATACGCTGGAGCAGCATGTAACATCATATAGAACAGGATCAAGAAGAATGACATCTACCACAGACTGTGGTAGAATGACATCTACCACAGTCTGTACACAGGCCAAGGTACGTATTCACAGTACACATACTGTTGACAATCACCATAAGTACACAGACCCCACTACTGTACACACAACCACAGAATGCCCAGGTTATGTCCTCAGAAATAACCCCTACTATAGATAACATGTCTAGCCGTCTGATATCTGACTGGCTTGTTATCAGGTATGATGTCAATAAATAATGGTGTACAGAATATATGCATCTATTACTGCATGACATATGTACAAAGGTTGACAGACTTGTGACAAGAGCCACAAACACTGGGCCAATATTGGCATGTTGCTGTGATACCCTCATACATTTACTGCTGTAACAGGGTTTGTTGTGACATATGCCCTATGAGGGATATGAAATCAGTAACTCTCATGGCTGTCACCATGTACTGACTGCAATCCTCAGACTATGCTTCTGCATTTCTAAGATAGGTGATCTGTGAGTAACACAAGAAACATAAGACTCCAAACACTGCCCAGTCTGCAGATAACCCTACAGGTGGGAGTTTCCTCAAACACATAACACTGTCATGACAGGTATTAAATCATATAGACCTGCCATATCCACACAAACCCTGTTAAACCAACACTACTCCAAATGCAGAAGAGCAACACTTACATTCTGCAGTCATGTCTGGAACATCCCCCTCCTGTTTGTTGGCCTGTCTCCACAGTATATGTTGTTAGAGGTATATCCCACTACCATCTGTAATGCTGTTTGCCAAACACCGACATGAGGTCCTGCTCACAGTGAATGAAAAGACCCACCACCCACATGATGTTCATAGGTATAGGAGTGTATTTCCATGCAATTGGCTATGGGAATGTTACCACAGCTGTTCCACATGCAATCAGCTAGTGGGGGACTGAAATTCATGCAGTGGCCATTAGCTGATCATGAGCATCACTTACAAAATACAAGCTGCTGCCTAAGCAAAGCAGGTGTACTTCTCCACATCCACCAGACAGGGAGTAAGAGAGACAGACAGAGACAAAGTAAGACAGAGAGGGGGTGGGAGAGTAAAATCAAAGCATGTTTGTGTCACACACTTACCAGTATGGGGTTTCAAACCCCTGCCTATGTATTGTTATCACATGTCTATGCAGTTATTGCATGCACCACAGAATTTACATGTTGGGGAGCTGTCCAAGGGTATATTTGATGATGAGTGACATCAGCAACAGTGATAAAGGAGGGATAAAGTAGGTGTAGTACATGTGCCTGTCCACATAAACAGGTGTCAGCATTGACACAGCCACACTCTCTCAAGGACTCACACACATTATCACAGTTGGCAGGGTCAGGATTAGACTTCTTAACTAGCTAGTTTGCCACAATACTGTAATACTCAGGCATCACATGCACCACAGGGGTTATCAGGATGATATAAGGGCAAAGGGTATGTGAAGGTATCTGACATCAGAAGGCATGCTTCAGTAGGCCAATGGGAGGTGTAGTGAGTGTGAATGGCATCCAAAGCATTATACTCCACACACACACAACCACAGGTTGCCAGTACTAACATGCATGGGTGCATTGCTTCACAGGTGTGTAGTGGTTGACTGTGCCAGAATGATGTACAAGGCTAGGTAAAGGGTATACCTTGGCATCAGACCACATGCAAATGGTCTGCAGTGTGTCTCAGGGGTGTAGTGCCTGGATTTGCCCACACAGGTGGGTATTGTATTCACCATCCAGTCATCTGGGTTACTATTGTGGGTGGCCAGTGCTGTGCAATGCTTGCCATGTATGTGTTCTATAGTCCATGACATGCACAGTGTCTGGAATGTGCACACGTTCCACATGCATGTTCTGTGACATGTGGAAGTGTACCTGGGGTGTCAGGAGCATGTTGTGTACACAGATTGTTATCATCTGATGTGCCATTCCTGGTCTCATGTGGTGAGAACTGGCAATGGGCACCAGGCTGACCCTGCACCTACATTGACAGCATGATACAGGTATTCCCTGGTGTCTGTGGTATCTATCCATACAGGGCATGTGTATAAGGCATGGTATGTCCTTTGTGAGTTACATTTGCTGGCACTACAGTTGTTGCAGGTGTCCAATGAAGGAGCACTGTATGCAATTATGTGCCTATTGTAGTGATGGGACAGGGTGCCATGCCCTCTGTAGTCTGCTGCCATCACACCATGGTTACTTTCTGTGGGCAATATGCAGGGAACTACCAACATAGTGGTTGTTTCCTAGCCGAGTGTGTTTGTGTTTGAGACATGGGTTGAGAGTGTTCTCTGGATAATACAAGGGTTGCCTAAATTGTTTGCCAGGCCTTGATGTCATGTGTAGGGGTATGGATTGTCAACCCCAGCCTCTCTGCTGTTTGACATCTGTCATCCTTGTAAGGTGGACATTGTGACATATAATAGGCCCACCATATAAGAAATTTACAAAACCCACTCCACAATTAGTACAGTTGTTACACACTCACAATCACCTCCACAAAGGATACAAATGACAAACACACACACCAGGTCTCACAGTTGCCATGCCTGGGATTGGAACTCCTATCTAACTAGTACATCACACTACAGCATTACGCAGTTATAGCACGTGCCATGGTGATTACTAAGCTACACTTTCCCCAGAGGTGTATTTCAAAGTGAATGACATCAGCAAGCTTGCCAAAGAAGGGAAATGGAGGTTGTAGTGACTGTGAATGGCCTCAAAAGCATTGTTCCCTACACAGACATACAAACACACACACAAACATCCACACATGCCATGTCTGGGAATAGAACTCCTACCTAACTACTATAGCTCACTACAGCATTACGCAGTTATAGGGCACGCCATGGAGATTACTGGGCTACTCCTTCCCCAAAGGTGTATTTCAAAGTGAATGACATCAGCAGGCTTGCCAAAGAAGGGAAATGGAGGTTGTAGTGACTGTGAATGTCCTCAAAAGCATTGCTCCCTACACAGACAAACAAACACACACATCCACACTTGCCATGTCTGGGACTAGAACTCCTACCTAACTAGTATATCACACACCAGCATTACCCAGTTACAGGACACGGCATGGCGATTACCCAGCTACTCTTTCCCCAAAGGTGTATTTCAAAGTGAATGACATAACAACCTTGCCAAGGTTGGACAATGGAAAGTGTAGTTCATAGGTTCATAGGGTCATACGTTGATACTAGGCTATTGTCCCTAGGGCCTATACATGCCTAGACATGACAATTCCCTGGCTATGACTTCCCACAATATTTATTTCCCTGCATCCCTGTCTAGCAGGGCAGCTGACATGATCCCCAGGGTAAATTTCCTATCTCCCATCCAATCGTCCAGGTTCCTTTTGAAGAGGGCCAAAGAGGCACTCTGCTTGACATATATGGGCAGTCTATTCCAGAGTCTGGGGAGTTTCTGGGTCAGCAACACATCCCTCCTGCATGTATTGTTCATTGTGATGACAGGATTTGGATCCTTGGAGCATGTGGCTGTGAGGGTTTGGGATTCTCTAAGTGTAGCATGTCTAACAGCTGTGGCTTTGACATGGTATGGTATGTTAAGCAGAGATCACCTCTGAGAACACAATATGTGTCAGAGTATAGCCGAATGATTTTCAGATGGTCAGCATAGGGCATTTAGTTTAGGCAGGTGGTCATTTCGTGAGGTATGTCTGCAGCCTCTCTACTTGTTGCAGATGTCTTGTGAGGTACATATGTAATGGGCCATTGTAGTCTGTACTGGGTCTACTGAGAGATGACTACAGTGGGACAATGGCCTCCTTTTCCTGGATGTAAAACCCTTAGTGGGAGGTGTGCCACATAGGTGGGTTTCCTGTTTGTTGTGGTGCTGTGGTTATCAAAGGTGAGACCACTGTCCACCTGTGTCCCTAAGTCCATTATCACACTTTAGGTGTTTAGTGTACTGCCATCTATGTGGTACTTCACAGGTACTAGTCCTTTCCCACTGGGGATAACTATATATTTCTTGGCATTGATCTTGAGGCCATGGCTTAGGCACTAAGCATGTCTTTCTGTAAGGCCCTTCTGTAGAATATCCACATCATGTGGGGATTCAATATTGGCTCCCAGTGTGCAGTCATCTGTGACCTTTGTTTGCCGGTGTCCCTTACTGTTGGACTGTACTTTGGAGCAGTAGATGCCAAATACGGGCAGTGCCAGGACTGAACCCTAAGGTACTCCAACTGTCAATTGTCTGGGGCTCGGCTTGGTCTCACCTACTTTTACAGTGTGGGTTCTGTCAGTACAGCAGTTGGCAGCCCATTGGGTGACATTGGGATTAATGGCCAGCTTGATACATTTATCTATGATTCCAGACTGGCGGATGGTGTCAAAGGGCTTGGCGAGGTCCAGATAGGCTGTGTGAACCACCTTACCCTCGTCCATGGCTCTGGAGACGGATTCACAGTTGTCATTCAGGTTGAGGTGACATGATCGGCTCTTCACAAACCCAACCTGGTTAGGGTCCAGTGTTTGCAGGCTGCCAATGACTTTGTTTTAACTTCCATGATAATACATTCTACAGCCTTGAAGATCAGGCACATCATACTGCTGGGGCTGTAGTTCCCAGGATCCAAGGTGGCTCCCCCCTTGTGGACTGGGATAACTGTAACTGTGCGCCACGCAGTGGTCATGAAGCCTGAGGCGTGGCTATGATTAGACATGGCATGTAGGTGAGGTGCCAGTTCAGTTTGTAGCACATGTAGTACACAGCCCTGGATGTTGACTGGTCCCATGGCTGCTGCTATCATAGCTCTGTAGAGTGTGCTTTTTACCTATGTGGCCATTATTACTGGAATATGGCAATCTATCCATGTTGAGATGGGCCCTTTGGGGGTTGGGAGGGGGGTGCAGTTGGCACTGAATCAATCTGCCAGGATATTGGCAATATCCCTGGGAGCAGTAAATTTAATACCATCCTGTTGTAGCTCACAGCAGTTCTGAGCATTGCCATTTAGATTCCTCACATAGCTATGGAATGGCTTGCAGTTGTCTTTGGCATCTTTGGCTATATTATGAGGGATCTCTGCCTCTTACTGCAGCTGGTAAGGGAGTATTTTGCATTCTGGAAATTCACCCATTTCTGCAACAGTTTCCTCCTTTTGTTGTACAGTATGTTTATGGCAGGGGGCCACCACACTGGCTTCCTTTTCTTGGTGGGGAGTATCTTGGTTCAATATTGAATGGCACAATTCATGCATGAGTGGATGTGCTCATACAGTGCCTTCATGTATGATTCAACAGTCATCCTTTCAGTTCCCATCTGCATGGGTGTCATGATGTTAATCATATCTGACATGTGTAGCATGAAATTGGCTATGGAGATGTGTGTTACGGAGGTTTCCTTACTGGGGTGTGGGGGAGGGATGTTGATGTTAAGGGTGATTAGCTCATGGGCATACCTGACCACCAATGGGGTGACCATAGGTGTGGAGCATTGATTTCCCATGTTGGTAATGACCAGGTCTAGGATATTTGAGCCTCTGGTAGGACTATGGGTTACTTGATCCAGGGCATTAGGAATTATGACTTCCAAGAACCGTTGGGCACATGTGTTGGTACACAAGTAGTTTTCCCAGTTAATGGCAGGGTAGTGTAAGTCACCCAGCATTAGAGTGTTTGCTTGTATCATAATATTTTACAGTATGTTTCAAAAGCTGTAGTGGGGATCATGGGGCATGGTGGGGGATCTGTAGCAAGCTATACAATTTGGAATGCAGTCTAACCTACTGTTAGTTGCACCAGGGGTATTTCAGACACATTCTGTTGGGCAAGTAGCCTGGTGGTGTGAATATTCTTGGTGAATATGGACACTCCTTCACCTTTTTTGATTTGGTCCTGGTTTGGTGGCCAACAGGTGTGGTGAGAGCTCTACCTGGTATTGCAGGGGTACTCTCTGGAGGCTTGGATCAGGTCTCTGTTACTGCACAGTTATCAATGTTCTCCGTTTGTAGGTGTGCGTAGTGACTGTGAATGGCCAAAAAACATTGATCCCTACACACACACACACACAACCAAACACCCACACACAGTTTCACACTTGCCATGTCTGGGAATCGAACTCCTACTTAACTAGTATATCACACTACAACATTATGCCATTATAGGATGCACCACAGAGATTACTGGGATACTCCTTCCCCAAAGGTGCATTTCAAAGTAAATGTCATCAGCAGGCATGCCAAAGAGGGGCAATGGAGGTTGTAGTGACTGTGAATGGCCTCAAAAGCATTGCTCCCTACACAAACACCCTCACTTGCCATGTCTGGGAATAGAACTCCTACCTAACTAGTTTATCACACTACAGCATTACACAGTTATAGGATGCACCACGGAGATTACTGGGCTACGTCTTCTCCAAAGGTGTATTTCAAAGTGAATGACATCAGCAGGCTTGCCAAAGAAGGGCAATGGAGGTTGTAGTAATTGTGAATGGCCTCAAAAGCATTGCTCCCTACACAAACACACACACACACACACACACACACACACACACACACACACACACACACACACACACACACACACACACACACACACACACACAAATATCCACACTTGCCATGTCTGGGATTAGAACTCGTACCTAACTAGTTTATCACACTACAGCATTAGCAGTTATAGGACGCGCCATGGAGATTATTGGGCTACTCCTTCCCCAAAGGTGTATTTCAAAGTGAATGACATCAGCAGCCCTGCCAAAGTAATTGTAGTGAGTGTGAATGGCCTAAAAAGCATTGATCCCTACACAGACAAACACACACACACACAGTTACCACATCTGTGATTAGAACTCCTACTTAACTAGTGCATCACGCTACTGCATTACGCAGTTATACAAGGTGAAGACATCAGTAGGCTTGCCATAGTAGGGCAATGGGGTGTGCAGTGTGTGTGCATGGTCCATAACCAATTCATCTAGAAGCAGACACACAACACTCAGACACACACAGGTTTATATTCCACAGGTACTTGTATACAACTGCTAGATGACTACTGACTTGTACAGTCATGTTACACAGTTAGCACAAGCACCACAAGACACTATAGTGCTGAAGGATCCAGAGGCAAATGTATACGGTGATTGACATTTGCACATGCGGTTTTAGCCAAATGGATGTGTGCTGGGTGAGACAGGCCTCATGAATGATGGGAGGCTATTTGTCACTCTCACTCTCTTCCACACATCTATGTATGTGTATTTTTGGCCTATTATAGTGTGTTGTCCTTGGATATATGTGTGTATTCCTATCCAATGTTCGTGTGTGTGTGCGTGTGTGTGTGTGTGTGTGTGTGTGTGTGTGTGTGTGTGTGTGTGTGTGTGTGTGTGTGTGTGTGTAAAGCATGACTGGCTTGTACTGAGGAGTACATGCATTAACATCTGCGACTTTCGGATATGTATGGTCCACGGTTGTTGCCAGACATGGGCTTCATTTCTGTAAGTGTGGGAGCATTCCCAGTATGACCTTCTGTATTGAATGTGTGAATCCATTCCTGGTAGATTGTACTCCAGTGCAGAATTTTTGTGTTCTACACCTACAGCTAGCAAGCTGTTTCTGCAGGATATCTGTAGATTGGTTGACAATATGGGGTCAAAATGGGCAAAGGATAGTGGGTTACTGTAGGTAATTGTGTCTGTGCTGCTTTTGCTTCATGGTCCTGGTATTAGCAGAGATATTCAGACATATATACTGTTATACACTGTGATGTTTTAGGTCATCAAGTACTGTCAGGTATACATATTTGCTTGCAGTGATGTCCAGGGGAACACAGGGTGAATGCAGCTGTGTCCAGTATTGTGGTCAGCAGCCTACATATTCTTGTACAATCATGCCATTCTGGAGGGAAAGCTGCAGATACTTGCTGTTGGGTCTGTGTAAATGGTTCAGCACTTTGGTACAGTGGTGGCAGAGTATCCCATGCCTGTACATCCATCGACGTGACAGTATGGCCATATCCTGCTGTGGCCATACCTCACAGCTATACAGATTCACACAGGTTACCCAGAGGCAGGGGTCATAATTCTGGACATTACCCCTTCACATTGTGGTTTACGAGAAGGTTTTTAGCCACCCATTCTTGTGTTTGCAGCCAGGTATAGTATGTGCACACGTCTGAGTTTCGGACTTCACACACTCCATGCTGCCCATGCTCCCACCCCCCCCCATCATTCTATCCTTTTCCATACGTTATACAAACATTATCTGAGATGTTCCTGACAGTTATCACCTCATCCCAGCAGTAATTTGGTGTTGGTCCACAGTTCATGCAGTAGGACATGGTGGACATGTGACTGTGATTTGTCCACATGGCGTTGCATTTGGGTTCTGTGGACTGTGTTATGTTATTTGGGAGTCCATGACATAACATACATTGGCAGTACGGGTGAGACACAGGCCTTTGGCAGAGAAATGTAGGCCATTTGGTAGTGATGCAGGCCAGCTGTAGCAGACTATTGCATTCTGTCACTCCTACAGTCCCAGACTGCAATACACTATATTCCCCTGGGGTGACAGGGTAGGTATGCAAGGTGTTCATGCCAATACTTTCTGTCATTACTGATCCAGTGGTGTGGATGCTGGCAGGGTGCTGCTTACAGTTAGGGACACACCTGTATGGGGCACCTGTTCTGCATGCTGCATTCTTTCACTATTGCCATACACAGGTGGGGGTCATATTGTACTCATTTCCAACAGCAGGGATAAGACCGGAGAGGTACCTGTGTGTGGTGGTGGGGTGAGTTGGGTGCATGTGTGCTATGGACACTACTTGCATCTGACTCACAGATATGCATGGGGCATTCCACTTATGCTGGCTTGTGGAGGGACATCAGCTGTTTTTCAATACTTCATTCCTATGACCTTTGTGGTCTGCCAGTGTTTGGCCAGACGACATTGGTATTCCCCACTACAAGCCCAAATAATGTGCTGCAAACCTGTATGTACAATTCCAAGGGTGTGTCCATTTGACAGTTAAATATTATATACAGTCTGTCTGGGGTACTTCCCCCTGTGTACTGCTTGTATATCTGGGCCGACATTCATACCATGTCCATCTTTCAGATGGTGACACATATTACTTCCAAAAATTTACTATGGCTTACTGCTGGAATGTGTTTTTGTGAGAAGCATTGTGTTTGGTACTGTAGTTGTGAGAACTTGGCCCTGTCATCAGCAGTACTGGGCACTGGCCACCAGTACAAACCTCACCATGCATACATGCCACCACTCTCACACAATATACAACACACACCAACCTAACACACATAGACCTGCATATTATACACATGCTACAATCTATCCAGCTACCTTGGCCAGCTCAGGTAATCTGTGCTCCATTGTTATTATACCTACACATACATGCTACTACATTTCTACATAGGATTGGGGGGGGCACACCTGACTGCTACTACATTTCTACATAGGATTGGGGGGCACACCTGACACTTGAACACATTTGCTATGACTGTACTGGTATTTCAGGTACTCCATTTCATTCTGCATTCTAACCTATCATGCTGATTGGCATATCAATGTACTACAGGTCTTAGGTTTGATTGACCTACATTTCAGTTTCTGACTTCTTACCCTTCAGAACTAACATCCCACTGCCTGACCTGTTATAGTCTGTCTGTGTAGGTCTTGGGGGATGTTCTCCATAGCCATCAATTAGAGGCTTTAGCACAGCCTTTGTTTGTGTTTGTCTACACCTGTCCTGCTGGCTGAGACTGCTGTTGGGTATGTGAGCCTTCCTGACTGGCATGTGTGTGTGTCCTAGCACATTTCCTGCAGTGAGTTTTGTCACTTTGTCTAGCTACTATGGTGACACCAGTATTTGTTACAGATCTCATGCTGCCACTATAAGTGTCTACTATCTGCTGGCATCCCATTCAGCCACCCGATTCCCTTGCATGCTCACATCCATACCATAGATACAAGTAACAACACATACTACTCCATTTGGCAATTGGTAGGAAGAGTGACTTACCTTGTGGCTGTGCCAGTATTGAGGATGGTGCTGGAGGGCTGACTATGTCAGATGCACATAGTACACTCCCTATACCTGGTTAAGCACAGGTAGTGTCATGTTTGGCATCCCTTTTACTGTATGTGTGAGTCAGAAAGAGGTGTCATTCCCTAGATCCCTATCATGTCAGTGTATGTGCTATGCGTTGCCTCTTTCCCAAGGCCTGGACATACTGGGCACGCCTCCTTCTGCCTACTGGGGCAGGCTCAGTTTTTTCCTCTGAGTCATTCTGTGCCTGTGCAGGCCTTGGCAATGGTGGCCATGCCCCATGATGTTTCTGCTGCAGCTGTTAACGCAGGATCATATTGTGTAGCATGGCACATGCGATGTCAATTTGGGTACATGTAGCTGGTGAGTATTGCAAGGCTCCACTGGATGTGTCCAGGCACTGTAACTGTGACTTGAGCATCCCAAACACACTCTCTATTATGATTCTCGTCTGTATGTGTGCCTCATTATGGAGTTCTTGTTCGGGTGTGTGTGCATTTATGATGGGTGTCATCAGCCATGGCTCCAGTGTGTAACCAGCACCCCGCACTAAGTGACTGTAAGGGATGTCCCCATTGGCAAATCTCTGGCACAGCTGCATCAGATGCCAGATGTGGGAATCGTGATAGCTTCCAGGGCAGCCAGCACACACATTCATTATAATGCCCTGGGCATCACACATGACCTGGCAATTGATGGAGGGGAAGCCCTTGTGGTTGATGTAGACCCTACCCCGATCACCGGACGGCATTTCGATGCGTATGTGCATGCAGTCTATAACACCCACTACCTCAGGGTATTCTGCTATTTGGTGGAAGAGACGCATATTGCTGGCCAACGCCTCACTGGTGTTGTGGAAATATACGTGCTCACCGGCATGTGCTGACATTGCATCCAGGAACTGGAGGAGTACACTGGATGCTGATGTCTGTGAGATTCCCATGATATCCCCAGTTGGGCTTTGGAAGGTACCTCTGGCTAGTATTCTTAGGCCTATACATACATTTGCATCCACTGGGATGGGTTCCCCTCTATTAGTTCTGTGTGTGACGTGTGGCCAGCTCAGCTCAACAATTTGCTGTAGGAGGTCCCTGTCCACCCTATAGTGCTCCACTATCTCCAGCTCATGTAGCCCCTGGTAGGTTAACCTGGGTCTGTAGACTCTTCTCCTTCTCCTCACTGTGAGTTGGTCAACAGCATTCTCATCCTCACCACCCTCAGCCCCTTCCACATGTTGATTTATGATAGCTGCTGCAGCCCCTATCATTCTGTTGCTTTTGTTTGGTAAAATTTCCCCACTTGTGTACACCGGTGCTGTAGAGTATGTGGGAAAAACCAGAGGGTAAGGTGTTTGCATAGTTTATAGTGGAGTGCTGGTCTTGGCTGGTCTACTGCCTGTGTAATTGGCTGATTCTGATACATTTCACCTACCAGCTATGCTAGTTCTCCTTGATTACCTTCCTACTGCTGTTTTTCCTTCCCATTGCTTTCCTGTTTAAGGCCAGGGGCGCGCCGCACAAACACAGTGCTCAGATGTGCACAGAGCTGCTATTTCCTGGTTTACTTTTTTTTTTCATTTAAAACCCGGTGCGCGACACGCACACCTGCTTAGGCAACATAAAGAGTGCTAGGCAGCCTCAGACACACTCCCTTGCTTAACTCTGCTAGACTAAGGGCAAACCCGAGCCACAGGGTTCCAATAAGCTTACAGTATGCCTGACACACACCCCTCTGATGTCAGCTAACTCTTAGGCTTGCACCATGGTATTCCTGCACTTACACGGTTGGGTGCTGGCTAGCAATGAGGGGAAATCTGGGATTCAGTATATTTCCCCTCATTTGCATAGGATTGCCTGCTAATGCATAGTTACAAGTCCCACACTGAGCCTTCCCCCTTATCAACCACTATTCACTGGCCATGTATAATGGCAAAATAGTGATTTTGGATACAATGCTTATTTCATTTTTTTTTTTTTTTCGGCCAGATCCCATTTGCGCTCTGATGCCCTACGCTTAAACAGCCAAAATCGGCAGCAAAAAATAAAAGTTATTTTTTTTATTTTGGCAACTGTTTTCCATGCCAGTGGCCATATATTTGGCCACTGGCAAGCTTTACACATATTATACACCCTTTATTTGGAGCTGTCATGGCTCCGTTTTGTAGTTTGCAGAAATGTAGTCGGTTACTAACCGAGTCCATTTCTGCAAACTACACTAGTCCTGCACGGCCAGCTTCCAGCTTCCTGGATTGCAAATTCACCTCATTTGCATGGTTTTCACCTGCAAATGGGGTAATTTGCATACAGGAGCTGTGTCCCTGCAGGAATAGTGCAGGAGCACTCGTGCACGTCCCTGGAGCTTATTTCTGGATTGCACGGCAGCCATATTGCCTCCAGCAGCTCCTGCACTATTCCTGCATGCCATGCAGAGCTTGCTGAATCCAGGGGTAGTGATGAAGAAGACTTGGGAGATAGAAAATAAAAAAAGAATTCTATTGGTAAAAGGGTAAAAGACAGAAAAAGAAAATTTAAAGGGGTAGGTACAAAAGAGAAAGGAAAGGAAATGGGTGAAAAAGAATATATACAGCTAATGACTGGGGGTTGGTATAATGGTTAAGCTGTCTGACTCAAGGTACATTGTTTGATTCTCACCTTTGGGAGGGAAACTGGCTAGGCTTAGAATGACATGCTAAGAAAGCTAGTCTAGTAATTAGCTATGAACTTGTGAAACCATGAACCTAAGGAAAATGGAAATAATTCTACAGTGCTTTCTGTAAATGTGAATGGTATTCAGAGTATAGTAAGAAGAATATGGATTTTGAGTGCTGTAATACATGCAATGCAGATGTAATTGTATTAGAAGACACAAAATTTTTAACAAATGAAGAAAGATTATAACCAGAGAAACTGTGGGGAGGAAAGATAATCTGGAATTTGGAATGAGAGATGTTCTGGAATAGCTGTATTCTGTAGAAATACAGTAAAGATATTTGATGTAACATTAGCCAAAATGGGAAGATTAACCATTGTATATTTAAAATGTAAAGAACAAATATATAGAATTATAACACTATATGCTTATACTAATTTTAAAGAAAGGGAAAGTTTATTTAATCAGATTTTAGACAATGCAGTGATAAAATATGAATATTATAACAACAGGTGACTTCGTACTGTTAGATGGAGATTTTGAATGCTGGGGTTTATGAGGGATCCCTTGTCCTGTGTGATGAAATCCACTCTGTAAGGCAGTCTCTGGTAACTGTCCCTGGCAACTGCATGGGAAGGGAGAATTAGTGTTGTCTGGGCTACAAGGGAGGATCTCTGGGGAGTCCTTCTTTGGATATCAAAGGAAAGTGGGAGGGGGGGCATAAAGAAACATTTCAGCCAAGGAAAATGAGAATGTATCTGTTTTCCAGGCCTTTTGTGCAAGGTGTCCTGTAACAAAACTGGTTTAGTTGTCTGTTGAGATAAGAGACACAAAGATCTACTTGGGGAGTTCCCTACAGGTGGGCAATCTTCTGGAAGACCTTCAGGTATAGTCTGCATTTCATAGGGGTCTACTCCAGATATGCTCAGAATGTTGGCTTCTGTGTACTGTTATGACAGAACATATGCGGCTTGTGGAGTTACACTGCACTGGATTGCCAATCCCCAATCAATCATGGTTAGTCTGCAAAGGGGATAGGATTTAGTCTCCCCTTGTCTGTTTATATACCATATTACTGTGGTGTTATCTACTGCAAAGGGGATAGGATTTCATCTCCCCTTGTCTGTTTATATGCCATATTACTGTAGTGTTGTCTATCACTAAAAGTGGTCCAAGTGTCAGAGTTGATTTGGAGGTTTGAGAGCTTTTATTAGAGTCACAGTTTCCTTCAGATTCATGTACATGTATCTGAAATGAGGCCCCCACATGCCTTGGACCTTACCTTCAGACATTGCCCCCTCATGCAAAGTCTGAGGTTTCTGTGACGACTAATTGAAAAGGTGATGAGAGGAAGAGGAAGACCTGGATTTACTACAACTTTACTGACCCACCAACTGAATTATTTCTTTATAAAACCGAGACATGAATTGAAAAAGGTTAAGGAAGGATGCAGATATTTGGCCGAGATAGATTTGAGGAAATTTTCCTCATGTGGAGTCTGGCAAAATCAACTATGGGAATTAACATGTACAAGCCCATAAAAACCAGAATCCTCAGAAATTCTATTACTGTGGACATTTTTTGATGAGACAAATTTAGAAACATTTGATGAGACAGATTTAGAAAGTGGTGATGGTAAGAAAGGACTTCTGCTGGGGGAACAAAGGATAGATGTCAGAAATGTGACAAGAAGACAATCTAGGAAGACTATTTTGCGAGCAGGAGTGAAGAATGACTTTTTTCAGGTTTAGCTTCTAGCTCAGGTTGCTGAATAGATGCTTTGTAAAGTGAAGAGATGCCAGAATGTCTTGGACTAAGGATGCTGAAAAGAGGTAACTGTCCATGTAAGGGTAAATGTGAATGCCCTGACAACTGGATAAGGTTATGATAGGGTAAAGTCTCTTGGGGCAGTAAAAGACAAAAAGGTAAAGATGTAAACTGAAAGTGCAATCTGAAGTCAAATATTCTCAGGAATTATCTGTGCTTTTTTAAATTGAAATGTTAAGGTAGGCCCTGGATGCCAGCAGAATAAAAGGGTTGTAAAGTTTGTAAAGTCAGCATTAAGAAAAGGGTCTGTAAAGTCAGAATTTTGAATTTTGGAACCGAGAAAATGTATTCAGTTTTGAAAGGTCTAGCACAGGTCTCCCAGTGCCTTCTTTTCTGGAAACCAGAAATAGTTTTGAGTACAAGCCTTTACACTGTTAGGCAATGGGGACTGGCTATATTATGCCCTGATAAAACAGATATGAAATCATTTGAGATAAAAGATGAATTTGGTTCCTTAGTGAGACAGGGATCCCAGCTTGAATAGGAAGGGATGCCCACTGAAGATTGAAACCATGCTGAGTGATTTTTAGGACCCAAGAATCTGAGGTTGTTTCCAAACAGGAAGACTGCAAGAAGGATTGCCTGTAGTTTTGTGAAGAAGGCCAGGGTAGGGAGGGCAGTGGGTTAACAAGAAATGTAAAATGTAAAAAATGTATAAAAGAATGTAAAAAAAAGTTATGTCTTACCATAACGTTCCATCTGTGTTGTTGATCTTCATTAATTCATTACTGATGGGTTATCGGGTCTGTCCTTGGAGCCAAGCCAGCCAATATCAAGCTCGCTTCAGCCAAAAACTCTAGAGCCAAGGTCCTACCCAGAATGCTCTGCTCCCTGTTACCTCAGATCGAGTTTGCAAGTGGATAGATAAAAGTAGAGGCTACCTCTGGTCATAACAGACCTACAAGAAAGAATACATGAGATGAACCAAGAACCTCCGAAAGGGGAACGGAGGGTGGGAAGTAGTGAATGAACGAAGATCAACAACACAGATGGAACATTATGATAAAACATAACTTCTTTATCTGATGTTGTTAATCTTTGTTCATTCCTTACTGATGGGACAGAGTCCCCAGCTACCTGTATTCCTGGGTGGCCCTCATGGAAGGACATTCCTGAGCACCATTGAGCCAAAGGAAGCTCTACCTCTGGAGGCCAAGTCCAATTTGTAATGAAGAATAAAGGTATGAGGTTTGGCACAAGATGCAACTGAGCAAATATCATTGAAGGAAGCCTTAGCATGGAAAGCTGCTGAAGTTGCCATAGATCTTGTGGAATGTGCTTTGACTCTATGAGGCAAGGTGAGATTGTTTTTGCTGTAGATAAAGGTGATACAATTTCTCAACCATGAGGCCAATGTAATTTTGATACAGGATGACCCCATCTAGGTCTAGAAAAAGCCAGAAACAGTTGGTCTGATTTACGGGTAGATTTTGTTCTGTCCAGATAAAATTGTATTTGCCTATGAACAGCCAAGGAGTGCAGGCAATACTCTCCCTTGTTAGAATGGTTAGGGAAGAACCCTGAGAGATCAATAGATTGGTTGACAGATCACTCTGACACCACTTTTGGTAAAAAGGGAGAATTGGTTCTCAGTGATACCCTGTCCTTATGGAAGATAAGATGGGGAGATTTGATACATAAAGCCTGAAGTTCTGACAATCGTCTGGCCGATGTGATTGCAATCAGAAATAAAGTTTTCCAAGAGATATATCTTACATCACAAGAGGATGCAGGTTCAGAGGGTGAAGCTGTTAAAGCATGCAGAACCAAAGCCAAATGCCAAGGTTGTACGGGTTCTCTAAAGGGAGGTTTTAGGTGGATAACACCTTTCAAAAAAGTCTTACATAGTCTGACATAAGTGAAGAATCTTGAAAACCAGAATGAAAATTTGAGATTGCAGCCAAATGTACACAGATAGTAGAGGCAGACATCCCAAAGTGGAACATATGTGATAAGTAATCCAATACCACCGAGACTGGGGCTGAGAAGGAGTCTATTTGCTTATCTGCAGCCCGTACAGAGAACCTCTTCCATTTTTTAAGATAAATTAGTCTGGTGGACGATTTATGAGATGCAATAAGAATATTTCGCACAGGGGATGAAAGGTTTTCATGCCTGGCAATCATAGGAAGTGGAGAAACCAAGCTGTCAGTTTCAGAGTTGTTGGACTGGGGTGAATCAGACCCTGCAGATGGGATATCAATGTTGGGGATGGATTGAGGATCCACGGTTGATCTAGCAGGTGAGGCCAGAAGAAGGGGAAACCAGACTTGTTGAGGCCAATATGGAGCAATGAGGATCACTTTGCTCTTCAACTGTCATGCTTTCTTTAGAAATTGGGGGATGAGGGGCAGAGAAGGATAGGCATAAAGAAGACCCGAGGGCCAAGCGTGGAATAGAACATCCCTTGGTGACTGTCCCCGAGGGGGGATCAAGGCAAAGTAGTTGCTGCACTTGTAGTTGGTTGGGGAGGCAAATAGATCACAGCAAGGCTGGCCCCAGCGGTGGAAGATTTTTGCCGCTATAAGAGGATTGAGGGACCACTTGTGAGGCTGTAGAATGCACCTGCTCAATTTGTCCACTATCACGTTAGAGCTCCCAGGAATGTGCATTGTAATCAGAAAGCAGTTGTGAGCTATCACCCATTGCCATATTCTCAAGGCCTCTCAGCATAATGGGCAGGATCTGCTGCCCCCTTGTTTGTTGATGTACCAGACTACTGACATGTTGTCTGATTGGATCACAATAGTCCCTGACGGAAGGATGGAGTGAAATGCTTGCAACGCTAGAAGCACTACCCTCAGTTCCAGGACATTGATATGCAAAAGGGCCTCTGTCTCCAATCAGGTGCATTGGACTGAGTTTCCCTGACATAGCCCCCCCACCCCATCAGGGAGGCATTCGTGGTCACTGTGGCTATAGGTTGATGGGGGGGGGGTGAAAGGGCAAGACCATTGTTGGGGATTTCAAGACATCCACCAGAGTAAATCTTGCTTGCATCTCTGAGTCACACTTATTTGGAAAGACAAAGGGTGCTGTAGAGGGTACCACTGAATGAGAAGTAGCCATTGAAGAAGTCTCATGTGAAATCTGGCTAGGGGAACAATGGTAATCGAAGCTGCCATGGACCCCAATAGCTGAAGTACAGATCGAGCTGGGGATTTGTGGTGACAGAGCAGTGGTTAAATTTGTTGTCTTATTCTCTGAAGTCTGTGTTCTGGAAAGGATGCTGTGCAATTTCTTGGGACGAACAGTACCCCTAAGAATTCCAAAAACTGGGTTGGGGTTGTGTTGGATTTCTCCCAGTTTATAGTGATTCCCAGGCTTCGAGCTGTTAAGAGAGTATACTGTAGGGCTTCTTCCAGTAGACGCTTGGTGGGGGCGGTAAGGAGCCAGTCATCTAGATATGGAAATGCCTGGAATCCATGAAGTCGCAAGTGAGCGATAACCACTGCCATGCATTTTGTGAACAGTCTGGGGGCTGTAGGCAGGGCTCAAAACTGGTAGTGACTGGCTCCTATATGGAAGTAGAGGTATCTTCATGAGCGTTTGTCCATTTTTATGTGGTAATACGCATCTTGAAGATCTACAAAACACATCCAATCGTCTTCTTCCAGAAAGGAAGGATAGACTGAACCGTGATCATCCAGAATTTCTCTATTTTTACAAATTTGTTTAGTGTACTGAGATCCCATATTGGTCTCCAGTCCCCTGTCTTTTTTGGCACTAAAAAGTACCTTGGAGTAAAATCCGGATCCTATCTGGTCTGGGGGGAGCATCTAGATGACTCTTTTCTGTAGCAGCTTTTTGATTTTGTGTGCTGCTGTTTCCCTTTGACTGGGTGGGATGTTGGGTAACACTCTTGATGAGACTGGGCAAAGATGGAAGGGGATGTGATAGCCTCTGGATATAATCTATTGTACCCAAGAGTTGGTTGTTATGTTTTGCCAGGCAGCAGCGTACAAGGAGAAATGACCCCCAACCGCTTCCAGAGGTGAGCAGTCAGGCAATGCTTCAGGAGTGCTGATAGAGTTGGCCAGAGAAAGAATCTCTGGAACCCCTGTTTCGCGGATCTCCTCTGCCCTGAAAGGGAGTCTTCCATTGGAGTTTCCCCCTCTGCCTCTAGGGGAAAACTCCGCATGTGCATCCTGGAAAGAACCCTGTGATTTCTTGTGCCAGATCTTTCCACTCCTCTGATTTCTAGAGTAGACTCACTGAGGGGTGGAGTGTCTGACACCAATGGCAGACAAGGTCTTGCCACCTTATTCACACCATGCCAGCATATCCTTGACTTTAGGGCCAAACAAACAAGCGGCCTCTGTAGGGGCATTCATGAAGGAAGGCTTAAAGGAGTCCACAAAGTCACAAAGGCACATCCAAGCATGTCATCTGGCGACAATACCTGTGCCTGCTGCTCTAGCCACCCCTTCCATTGTGTGAGAAATAAGACGCATGGAAAGTTGGAAATGGACTCTAGGGTGGCTATCTGAAAAGCCACATTATCACAGATTTCATCAGAAACAGCTCCTGCCAAGGTTTCAGAGATCCGTTTGATAAGATCTCATTGAAGCCTGGTAAAATATGCCAAATAATTCAAAGACCTTACAGCGAAGGTCAATGAAGCAAACACATGCTTCCCTAATCTATCAATCACCCAGGACTCCTTGTTGGGCAGATGGACAGTTTGGCTCTCTTTTGCCAAATCCTTCTTAGTAACAGCTGCCATCACCATAGCATCTATTGGGAGACCATGTGAACAGTGGGGGGTGTTTGGCGGGGGGAATAAAATTTTATCTGGCCTCTTAGGTATCACTTCCAAGGTATCAGGAGACTTCCATGCGTGCTGCACGATGAGCTGGATGAGCTCATCGGCAGGCGGGGTGACCCAGGAGGTAGGGGGCCAGGCACAAAAAGCCTGCAGGAATACGGATTCCTCAGAGGAAGGATTAGAGGACGTCTAGTCACCCCTCTGTCTAAGGATCTCGAGGATGTCACCAAAGGACACTTCATCAGAGGGTGCTTTGCGGGGTACTTCCTCAGTGGGAGGTTCTGGGGAAGACTGCAAAGAGGGAGTCTCCTGAGGAGGAGTGACTTGAGGCTCTTATGCCTGGTGTCCAGGAGTTGAAGCTTGTGGCAGTTGCGGCACAGAGGAGGGAGATGACTCTGACAAATGAGCTTTGCCAGCAGAGGCAAGCGCCCTCTCCATGGCCTGGAAGGCTGGCCCACCCAAGGAGGGATGGTAACCCAGAACTGAGCATGAAAACCTAGGAACCAAGGTCATACCCCGCCCCGATGAGCTTGCCCCCAAACCAGGAATGTCAAGAGGACCGTGAACTGTAAGAGAGAGAGAGCATCCCTAGAAGGTGCCATAGAAAAAACCAGCATGGAGCCAGGAATGCCCTCCCCAACAGCATAGCCACTGGCCTGAGAAGAGCCCGATGCCCAGTGCACCAAAGGCCACAAGGACAACTCTGGTTCCAAAGTGAGATCCACTATTGGAGTCAGAGAGAGGGAAGCTGCTGCCAGAGTAATAGGCTTCGAAACTTGAGTGGAAGTCGAAGGAGGAGTATACGTTAGAGTTTGGGGCAAAATACGCTTACCTGATTGAGGAAACATGGACTTTGATGGTTGAGAGAGACCTCTGGCCACAAGCAACTGGTCAACAAGCCACAACACATCCTGCTCAGAAAGACTCTTGGTTAACCTCATGGAGAAGGCTGATGGCGATTCTGGCCTTTCTAGGAACGGACTAAACTGACTGCTTGCAAAAGGATCCAAAGAAGGGAAATATTTGGTCCTTGCTAGTTCAATAGGTGCAGAGCACAGAGCCAAGGAAGTCTGTACTAAAGAAAACAGTGTGGAAAAGGTCTGCACCGAAGATGTCAGTGCCGTAGCAGTTGAAGGAGTCTGCACCATAAAGGGAAGGGTACTGTGCCATAGTGGAAAGTGTCTGCACCAGCAATAAGGATGGTGTTGAGAAGGACTGCACCAAAATACATGTCGGTGCCATAAAAGTCTGTGCTGTGGAGTACAGAAAAGTCATAACTGGAGCCAAAGGAGACTGTACCAATGGTGCTGAAGGGGTCTGAACCTGTATTGATGGTGCCGTTAGGGGATTTGACAGAATTGTCAGAACTGTAGTTGTCTGCACCAGGACTTCTGTTGCCGATATCAATAAAGGAGACATGGCTGTAGTCAGGATCATTTGGGGCGGTGCCGAGCCTTGAGCCGACAGGGTCACAGGTGGCAGTGCCGGAGTAGTAATCAATTTCACCTTCTTGTGAGCTGACTCCCTACAATCTCTAGAGGGAGAAGAAGGGAGTGACTTAGATGAAGAAGAGGAAGAATGTATCTTATGGGGTTTAATAGGAGGGGGTGTGCCCTCCGACCCAGAAATAGCCTCAGAGAAAGCAGACTTGAGGAGACCTTTCAAAATTAACTTATTCTTCCTCTCTTTGAGAGTCCTGGTAGAGAAGTTTTTACAAATCCCACATGGAGGATCTACAGTCAAGTGGGAAACATTAAGACAGTAAACACGTAAGTCATGGCCATCAGAAAGTAGTAACTTACAGCCGCAATCCTTGCACTGCTTGACACCAATGGAACTTTTCTTATACGACATAGCTGGTGTGGAGAAGAAGCACAGTAGCAAAAGGAAGAATAATGGCTACCCAAGAAAAGGGTAAAAAGAGAAAAAGAAGGATTACCAATGATGGTAATGGAGAATTACCACAAGGTAAGAAAAGAGGGGAATAAAGGGAAAAGACTAAAGGGAGAGAGTCTGAAGTGTGCGATAGGGTAGGAAAATATTAGAATAAACTTTTGAGAAAATTTTAGAGTAATAATATATAAACTGTCAAAAAATTAGACAGCTGAGAGAGTGGTTTGACATGGCTGTTCAGCAATGTGGCAAATGAGATCTGAGGTAACAGGGAGCAGAGCATTCTAGGTAGGACCTTGGCTTGAGAGTTTTTGGCTGACACGAGCTTGATATTGGCTGGCTCAGTTCAGAGGACGGAACCGATAACACATCAGTAAGGAATGAACGAAGATTAACAACATCAGATTTATATTTTATTTTCAAAGGATAGTCCCTGAGATCCTTCTCCTTTTTGTGTGTGTGTGTGTGTGTGTGTGTGTGTGTGTGTGTGTGTGTGTGTGTGTGTGTGTGTGTGTGTGTGTGTGTGTGTGTGTGTGTGTGTGTGTGTGTGTGTGTGTGTGTGTGTGTGTGTGTGTGTGTGTGTGTGTGTGTGTGTGTGTGTGTGTCTCACCCTGCCATTTTTTCTTGTACTTCTGGTTAGGATTTTGTTGGGTAGATTTAAATGTCTTTGAAAAAAAAGGCCCATAGTTAGAAAAGCAATTTCCTTGGTCTTGGGAATAGGAAACAAACAGTTGCTTGATGCCCTGTATCAACTTGCCTCTCTTTTCTAGCTTCTCATGGACTTCAGCAGAGGAATTTCAAAACAGCAAGTCTTTATCAAGAGGGGCATTCAAAATCTGAGCCTTCTCATGTTCTGGGAAATTTTTTAGTCTCACCCAAGTGTTTCTGCACACAACAATTCCAGTAGCAGCAGCCTTGGAAATGGTGTCAATAGTATCATAAGTACACTTTTATTATTTATTTTATTTTATTTATTTATTTTTTTTTTATTTTACATTTGTTGACCGGGCTAGTCTAGCTGGACATATATCCATTTTCAGTAGAGGCCCGGGGAGAAAAGCTCCAAGATACAGGCAGTAAGCACACATTTACAATAAAAAAAGACAATAGCAAGCAAAAATACAAAATGTTACAAAGGTAAGCATGAGTAATAATAAAGAGTAAAAGAGAAAAACAGAGACAGACTAGACAACCTAAAATTGTAGATAACTAAAAAAAAATGAAACAGCTGGTTAAAAACAGAATTTGAGGTGAGCAGGAAAGTAAGTAAGAGTAATAAAAAAAGAGCTGATTAGGAAGCTACTAAAATTGCTTATATTAAAAATGAAAGAGAGAATAGGTAAAATGTATATAGGATTCAAAATGAGGAAGTGGCTGGTATCAGTAAGTGTGGCATTTAGAGGCAAGAAACAGGGGAGGGTGAGTGAAGTATGAGTAAGGAGGTAGTGTTTTCAGTCAGGGTTAGCACAGGGACATAGCCAGTGTGTTTTTAGGTGCTCTTTAATATGTTTTTTAAAAAGGGGTCTGGAGTCAATGTTGGTTATTTCATGAGGGAGTTGGTTCCAGACTTTCCCGACAGAATTTGAAAATAATGAGTCACCAGCTTTATTGTAAGATTTAGTCGAGGCTACTAGTAGTTTGTTAGCAGATCGGAGTGTGGCTAGATTTTTATAAGGGGTAATTAGTTTTGTAAGGCTAGGGGTAGCATCTGGGTAGTAAAGGGACTTATGAATGATAGTTAGTTGTTGATAGAGTAAGTGGCTATTAAGTTCTAACCAATCCAGTTGTCTGAGGTTAAGACAGTGGTGAGTTCTGAAGGGTGTAGCCGTAATGAATCTAGTTATACTGTTGTAGCAGGTAGAGAGTTTGGTAATGTTATTTTTGATAAGTTAGTATAAATGGCAGAGGCATAGAAAAGGGTAGAGATCAGGTGGGTTTGGGCAATGGTTTTTCTAGCTGCTGGGGTAAGGAAGGGTTTAATTCTGTAGAGAGTACCAATTTTTTTGTTAACTGATTTGATGGTGTTATCAATATGGTGATCAAAATTAAGACGGTTGTCAATAGTAATACCTAATAGGCGAGTGGTCATGTCTGGGCTTATACAGGTGGCATTATTAGAGGAGATGGAGAAGAAAGGTGAGGAAGATTTGAGAGTAGGAGAAAAGAGAAGAAGTTTTGTTTTTTTGGGATTTAGAAGGAGGGAATGTTCCATAAACCAATTTTCAACTTTATGGAAAGCTGTTTGAGTAAGGGATTGTAGTGAGGAAACATTATTGGCAGAACAGATTAAAGTTGAGTCATCGGCATATTGAATGCAGATGGCTTGGGAATGTTTACATGTAGGTCATTAATAAAAAGGGAAAAAGCAAGGGACCTAAGATTGAGCCTTGTGGAACACCTATGTTTACTGGTAGTAAGGAAGATAGGTTATTCTGCCATAGGACTGCTTGTTGCCTGTGTTGGAGATAGCTCCTAAACCATTGCAGTGCTTGAGAGCTCAGACAATAGAGATTTAGTTTGTCAAGAAGTATGTTATGGTTAACCATGTCAAAGGCTTTTGACAGGTCTAGGAATAGTGCAGAGGAGATGAGATTATTGTTCTTATTATTATTAATAATGTCAGTAAAGGAAAGGAGGGCAGTTGTAGTGCTGTGGGAAGGTCTAAAACCATGTTGACAATTGGCTAGAAGTCTGTTTTCTAGAAGGTAGGAAAGAAATTGTTTGTGTATGCATCTTTCCATGATCTTTGATAAAGGGGAGAGTAAGGCAATAGGTCGAAAGTTTGAGAGCTCAGTAGAGGAGCCCCCTTTGTGTAGGGGGATGATGTGAGATATTTTCCATATGGTGGGGATTTTTCCTTCAGAGATAGTTCTATTAATAAGTATGGAAATAGGGTATGCTATAGCTTCTGCAGCAATTTGTAGGTATTCAGATGGGAGTTGGTCAGCAGATGGAGTGCAAGGTTTAAGTTTCTTGAGAAGCTTAAAGATAAGAGATGTGGCAACAGGTTGAATATGAAAGGTGTTAGAGGAGGTATTAGAAGTAATAGATAAGGTAGGAGTAGAAGTGGGTAGTGAATTGGCTAGGGTTTGAATAACGTCTGTGAAATAGTTGTTGAAGCCATCTGGGATCAGAGTGGAGTCGCTAAGGTTAAAGCCAGAAGGAGTGGGAGTAGTTGTATTTCCTGGATTAAGAAGTTTATTAATGCCTGACCAGAATCTTTGCGGGGTTTGTTGACTAGTTTGTTGTAGGTGAAGATAAAATTCCTTTTTATCTGTGAGAGTATCTTTCTTGGTGGCATTTCTTAATTGTTTGAAGAGAAGGTGATCTAAAGGACATTTAGTAGCTCTCCATTTAGCCCAGATTTTATTTCTAAGGATCATTTTGTTCTTAGTTTGTTTTGTTAGCCAAGGTGCCGCTTTTGGATCTTATCCTAGTAGTGCGAATGGGAGCATGAGAGTCAAGGATTTGTAGAAAATTGGTATTAAAGTAGGTAACTGCTTCATTGAGTTCAAGGTGGGTTAGTGGAGACCAGTTACATGCTTTTAGTTCTGTGAGGAACTGTTCAGGATTGAAGAATCTGTTTGAGCGAGATGTCTTGAGTTTATGGGTGGTTGGGACATGCAATTTTTGTCTAATAATATAGGTGAGCATGTGATCGCTAATATTATCAGGGAGTGTTCCTGGAGTGTAGAGGTTAGGATGGTTATTAATAAGGATCCAGTCTAGAGTTGCTTCTTTTTTATTAGGTTTATGAATTCTAGTTGGAGTGGACATTAATTGTGAGAACCCGTAGAGATTTATATGACTAGTAGGGTGCTGGGATGAACAGGTTAACCAGTCAATGTTAACGTCACCAAGTATTATGGTTTCTTGGGGTAGTTGGTTTGAAAGTGAACTAAGTAATTCCTCAAGGATATGGGAATTCTTTCCAGGGGGAAGGTACAAACAAATTATATATATAGATTTATTGTTGTTAATTAGCAGTTTGATAGCTAAAATTTCGGCTTTGGAGTCTAGAGGTGGTAGTTCATTATAGAGAGTAACTTGAAGATTAGATTTATAGATAATGGCTATTCCTCCGCCTTTCTTCTTTATGCGGTCACATCTCAGTATGTTAAAGCCAGGAGGAATGATTTCTTGGTCTTTAGTAGAGGGTTTTAGCCAAGTTTCTGTGAGACATAGGATATCAAATGAGTGTAAGTCTAGGAGGGAATGGAGGTGGTGAGTTTTATTATTTAAGCTCCTAATGTTAAGGTGAGCTATTAGTAGGGAGTTGGTTGAGGTAACAACACTTAACACAGTGCTTAGTAACTTGGCAAGCAGAATTAACCATATCCATCAGATTAACTTTAGTCTATGAATAGGGAAGGCTAGCCAAAGATGTTTGCATGTTACAGCATATTAGCAAAATAGACAAAAGATATCCTGACATATATTCTTGGCAATTAATTGCCCTGCAAGCCAGTATAGATGAAACATCTACCTTCTTGTCAAACCTGTCAAAGATATGGTTAGGATTATCATTTGGAACATGACTTGAAGAAGAGAAAGATTTAAAGCTTCTGTTCCAATCCAAGAAAATAGGATTCTTGTAAAGGAACTTGTAAGAATCTGGCAATACTCTGTAGACTCTGTCAGTTTTTTTGGGGGGAGAAGGGAATTGAGAAACACATGCTGCATTGAAGATGTCCTCTAAAGCTCCTGAAACAGGTGGGAATATCACAGGCTTTGGAGAGTCCATGCTAATAAGTTCAAAACATATTGTTAGTGACACTGATACCTTCTTTCTTTCCCACTGAAAGAAATCTTTCATTCTGGAGATTCTCTCTTCAAAAGAGATTTCCTCACTAGCAGAATATGAAGAAGATTCAGACTCGCATGCAGTTATGGCAGATATTTGAGAGCATAGTCTATGCCCTATTTTCAGAGTCCAACAGAACTTCCTCTTCAGAGGAATAGTTCTTTCTTTTCACTGGGGTAGAGGAGGAAGAAGCTGGAAAAGAAGGTTAAAGAAACTGAATGGCTTTCAATAATCCCTAAGCAAAACTGAAAAATTCCTCCTGAGGACCCTTTTAAACAGAGGGCATAGGAGGAGGAGAGAGGTGTTTTGTTTTCTGCGGGTGCTTTTGTGGAATCTTGAGACATATGGTTTTGGGAGAGATGTCTATCAGCCAGACTTCATTAAGCGACCCACTTAATAGGCCAGATTTCCATAAGCAACCGCTAACATCTTTCCTCACTAGTACTTGTTGCATGCTTCCCTCACTCTCTGACAAAATAAATCATTGTTCTCCCTTTCCAGAGAGTTCTGTCTTATGTACAGTCTGAAGGGATGTACAATATTCTCAGGCCAGGAAGTGCCAAAATGAACATTCTTCAGTCTTCTTTTTGAGGACTACAGTCTGAGAGCTGCACTAGTGCTTCAGAGGAGTCATCAGTTTCAGACTGCGAAAAATGTTAGACATGGAATTTACTGCTAACCTCTTGGGGACTTTGTTTTCTTTCTGGGAGATGGGGGAGCTCTGCTGATAAGAAATCCAATGGCATGGTCACCAATATGACGTCTTTGAGATGTTTGTTTTCAAGAAAAACTTGAGGCAGTTTAACCTACTCATTCTCAATTTTGGGAGCAAAAGAAAGACACATTTTACAGGACCTGATGTGCACTTCACCTAGATAACAAACACAGTTAGAATATGCATTCTTACAGGGAACTTGCCCACCACAAGAGCATTTGCCCTTCCTGATAAACATGGGAAAGTTTTACAATTCTTTTTTTTTATATAGCTAAAGGCATTGCCAGTACTAACCCCACTGAGCTGATGTGAATCTGCATAAGTATACATATATCAAGAAAGTTCTGAGCTTTGGTGTGTCCCTACTTCCCACTTATACAAGCATGTATTGTCATGCTAAGTGTGAAAGCATGATGCATGAGTAAGAAGGCTGAAGCGTTGTGGACTGGACAGCCATTCGATATCCTTGGCAAAATATCTCCCACATAGTTATGGCTGCTGCAAGAGTGATCTGCCAAAGAACATAAATAGAAAAAAAAACTGTTCCAAATGTTAAGTAGGCAAAAAAATCTCTGATTTAGCTCAAAAAAGCCACTTCCCTGGTGAGGCATCAAACACTGAGGCATCAGTATAGTCACCACTTCCAATACTTCTGCTGCTCAGGTGCACAACATTTGACAGCTCAGCTCAAACAAATAAAACATGAAAACTAAAGCAATCACTAATGTAATAACAACATGTTTTGTTATAAACTGAAATTTGCAGTAGCATTTTTATCAGGATTACATCCAAAAGAGGTACAATCATAACCAGTTCAGTGCCTTCTGTGAAGTTTCATTAAAAATGACACGACTGGCAAGTACTGGACAATAAATTATGGCCCCAAGAGGAAGGTCTTTAGCCATAACAAAAAAGGCATGTGACCACACTGAAGAAGGACACAAACATTCAGTGCCTAATACTAAAAATAAAACTATTACAACATACAGCTTTTTACATCAGAGTAAAGAACAAACTAAACTAGTAACAGTTTTTTTTTGTGTGGAACAAATCCAAGAAAGAGAACTTCAAACAGTTAAACTATGAGCCTGGTAAAAAATACAGTTGTAACAGCCCAAGGAAGAGGCTCAAAGGAGTAAATAAGATTTCTGTGAACAGGTTATATAGGACAGACATCTAGAATAGTCTGAGTTGAGATTGTAGAATACTTCAGTGCTATTAGCAGACAAAATTTAAGAAAGTCGACAGCCAAATGCACATAGAAGGAGCATGAAATAAAGGTGGACAACCTGAAATGGACATTATCAAGTTGATAAAATAAATAGTAGAAGTATTGCATAAATAGAATTACTAAAAAACAGAGACACAGCATATTAATCTATTTGAAATGAATTTCAGAACTGCTAAATGCAGAAAAAAATCTTCAGATATTTTAACTTGTAAGCTGAAACAGCACTATAATATGTTATTTAACAGCTTCAAGAAAGACTTAGGAGGGACACAGTTTTAGGGGTTAATGAAAGTATGACATCATAAATGGAAATTTTTGTTTTATTGGTTACATGATTTATGTAAAAAAATAATGTAGGTTACCCAACAGTATATTTGCTATATTTGAAAATACAGTTGCTGAGTTACAAGATAAGACTGCACACAGAAATAAGCCTATCTTGTTGTGTTGTGTGGAGTGTTTTTTTTTTTTTGGGGGGGGGGGGTTATAGATTGGTTTTAGGAATCTGTGGTTGAAAATGAACCAGGAATGTGCATCATTAGATAAATGAAAGTTATGTGCTTTAATACTTACCATAACAATAGATATTTTCAACCCAGGCTGTCCAATACAACGTATGAGTCCTTGAGCCATCACTCAGATCTGATCCCAGCAAATTCAATTCTCCAACCTCCAGCCATTCAAAATATTCCCTTACCATAATGATCTTCTCTCCTCTGACTAGTACAGATCGAGTCTAACACCTTAACATAATGTACAATTGCACTGCCTTTGATCCAGGCAGGAAAATCCTTCATGATGCACAGGCTGGCAGGAGTAAGGAGGGTAGGGTGTCATATTGGACAAACTGGGATGAAACAATCTTTCATTATTATGCTAAGTACATAATTTTTGTATCCTATTCATCCAGTCCTTCTGATCCAAGATACGGGTCAAAATAACCAGCAGCAGAAATCTTAGGTGGCCTTATGACAGGAAGACTTTCAGGACGGAGACTCCAAAGGAAGCTCTGACTCTGGAAATGCAGTCCAACTTACAGTGTTTAATGGATGTGTGACAGGAAGATCAGGTAGCTGCATGGCAAATGTCATCCAAGGAAACAGATCTGAACAATGCTGTTGAAGCCTCCACAACTCTCATGGAATGAGCTTTGTGCTTGGAGGGTAGGGATTTGATATTCGAAGTACAGATGAAGGATATACAGTCAGGAAACCATCAGGAAAAGGAAATCTAAGATATTTTTTATCCAGTTTGTTCAGAGCAAAGGACATGAACAGCTGTTCATCCTTTCTAAAGGATGCCATTCTGTCAATGTAAAAACAGAGCTGCCTATGTACAGCCAACGTATGAAGAGTGCATTTCCACATATTCTTTTAGTTAGGAAAGAACACAGGAAGATATATGTGTTGTGAAAGACTGGTCTCAGTTGGTAGGCAGTTACAACAAAGGAGTTTTTAAGAATGGCTTTACACAATTTGTAAGAAGCAACAAAGTATGCTAAAAGCCAATGTAAAAGGAATAAAGTACCACTAGCTGCACCTTAATAGTGGAGAAAATAGAACCAGAGAAGGGCAAGAAATGGACACCATCTCCAATAAGAGCTGGGGGAAATTCTATGTTTTGGGATTCAATCTATAAGGCAAATCTTTTCCATTTACTGCTATATACTCTGTAGGTAGAAGATTTCTGAGATGCCATGAGGATATGGACAACATCTGAAAGAAAAGATGCATCCCTTGTCAGTACAGGAACTTGAGAAGCCAAGTGGCCAACTTCAGGTTGGGAATCTCGGGGTGAGGGTCCCCAGAGGGATGAGTGATGAGATCTGAAAGTGGTTTGCGGAACCAAGTGTTTTCCTTCAAGTATGGTTTGAGGAGAAGAAATCATATCTGTCTGAGCAAAAATGGGATTATGAGGATGACAGTGGTCTTGCAACATATAGCTTTCTTTATGAAGTTGATCAAGTGTGGAGCAGAGGAAGGCATAAGGCAAATACGGGGGCCTATGATTTGACAGAGCTTCTCTGGGTGTCAGTCCCTGATGAGGGAGTATGGCAAAACAACTGATGTATTTCATGTTCTGGGGTGGTCACAAATAGGTCCCGGGGGGGGGGGGGTGGAGCATGCCCCAGGAACTGAATATCTCATTGGCAATTTCTGGATTCAGGGACCATTCATGAGGCAACAGCAGATTCCTGCTGAGCCTGTCTTCTAGAACACTGAGCCTCCCAGGAATATGTGCTGCAGTTAGAAACTAGTAAGAGGTCATTGCCCACTGCCACACTCTCACGGTCTTGTGACAACGTGGGTAAGATGTGGTTCCCCCTTGTTTCTTTATGTACCAGACTACTGTCAGACTGTCTGTGTCGCTCGTCCCTCTAAACCAGATGACAAGTAGGCAGGGTAATTTGTTTAGATGCTTTATTACAAAGAAACACATCAGGATGGATAGCAGCATCATTAAATATAAACGAACTGATTAACAAACAGACCTTAAATACATACATGTTTACATTTCAACAGCTTACTACAAAATGGCAGTCAGGCTTGCATGTACTCAGTATTTATACACTCGTGCAAGCCCTTGGATAGCTTCTTAAAGAGACACACACACACACACACACACACACACACACACACACACACACACACACACACACACACACACACACACACACACAGATCTACATCCTCCCTTTTAAAAAGATTGCCCTTAATCAAAATGACATTGCAGTTAAATATGCATCAATATAGACATTAGAAACAAACACACTGTTCTTGTTCAAGTTGCAATATATCTATAACATGGTCTGGAGATGCGACCAGATCTCATAACGTAGTAATCACGACTAGGTTTAGCAACAGGGACAGTCTTTGGTGACCAACTCATATCAGGAACTTTGGGAATCATCACAGGAACAGGAAAGTTGTCTGGAACTTCTTCTGGAACTGGAGCACTGAACAACTCACTCTGAGATAAAGAGTCTTTCTCACAGGCTATGTGCTGTCGTATAGGATCGGACACCAGTATCAAATGCTTCAGATTCTGCCTAAAATCTACTCCTTGTGATTCCACAATGTACAATCTCGACTCTGGGCAAATATTCTTTATTCCTCCAATCCAATCATAATCTTTGGACATTTGCATCCTTACTACTTCTCCTTCTCGTAATGGATTGAGCTGTTTGCTGGTCTTGTCATAATAGGACTTCTGGAGTAAATGCTTCTTCAACAGATTGTTTTTCATTGACCTGTTGCTCTTGACACATGGAATCAACAATTGACTGGTGATTGGTAATGTTGTTCTGGCTTGTCTCGACAGAAGTTTCTGAGAAGGTGAACCAAGATGTTTATCACAAGGAATGTCTCTAAGATTTAGAGATTCAGGAAAACATTACTATTGTCTCATTTTGACTTCTCTAGTAATTGCTTTGCACTTTGAACTGTACGTTCTGCCAAACCATTTGACTGCGGATACTCTAGGCTACTCGTGACATGAATGAAGTCCCTAAATTGTGTGCCATTGTCAGAAATAATTTTGTGTGGACTTGTTCGTGGTAATCCAGGAATCTGGTTCAGTTGGTTCTATCTGTTGATGTGGCTTTGTACAATTACACATATAACAAGATGAAAGTACTCTCTCAATATCTTGTGACATAGAAGGCCAAAATACTAATCCTCTCACCCTTCTTTTGGTAGAGTCTGCTCCTGGGTGACCTTGATGTAAGGTAGTAATGTACTCTTGTTGCAAAGACTTTGGAGCAATAATTTTAGGACCTTTTATGATGATACCATTGTCTGCCAAAATCTCATCTCTGTACATAAAATAAGGTTGCACTTCTGGAGATAAACTAGATTGCTTTGACGGCCATCCTTCTTTGAGCTTTTGTAAAACTGAATCTGTGGCTGTATGATCTTTAAGCTCATCAAGACATGTGGAAGAAAACATTCTCACTTCCATGACTTCAAAATCAAAATACTCATTCTCGTGCTGTTCAGTGGTTAATATGGGTGATCTGGACAATGCATCAGCAAGGTAAAGAAGTTTGCCTTTCTTGTAGACAAGATTGAAATGATACTTTTGCAATCTCATCATCATGCATTGCAATCTGGCTGGAGCTGTATGCATAGGATTTCTCTAAATAGTGACTAGAGGTTGGTGGTCTGTTTCAATCTGGATAGGTCTACCGTAAACATAATCATAGAACTTGGAACATGCAAACACAATTGCCAAAAGCTCTTTCTCTATCTGAGCATACTGCATTTCAGCTTGGGTAAGGATTCTGGATGCATAAACAACAGGTTGACCCTCTTGTAAAATGACTCACAAAGACCAAATTTCTAGCAACACATGAAAAAGTAACTGGCTTGTGGATGTCATAGTATCTGAGAGTAGGTGGACTGGAAATTCTCTGTTTCAGGACATTGAATGCTCTCTGGTGTTGCCCTAACCATGACCAGTATACATCTTACGTGTGAGCTCTCTGAGAGGTGTGGATATTTGACTCATCTGGAATGAACTTGCCTAGGTAGTTAACCATGCCAATTAAAAGTTGCAGGGCTTGAACATTGTCTGGAGCTGGCATCTCAAAAATTACTGTTTTCTTAGAAGGGTCTGGTCATAAGCCTGAACTGGTAAATAAATGACCAACATAAGTGAACTTCTCATAGCCTGAATTTGCATTTCTGTGGGTTGAGCTTAAGAATCACTTGACGTGCCCTGTCCAGAACTTTTCTGAGGTTTCTGTCATGCTCAGCTTCACCATTACCTCATACTAGTATGTCAACTGTAATAGCACTAGGATATCCAGAAAAAATTTGCTCCATTTCACGTTGAAAGACTTCACTTGCAGAATTTATCCCAAATGGCATTCTCAGAAATCTGTACCTTCTAAATGGAGTGCTGAAAGTGGTTAGCAATGAAGATTTCATGTCAAGCAAATTTGCCAAAATGAACTATTTACATCTAAGACAGGAAAAACAGTGTAATCTGGCATAAGAGCAGCGACTTCTTTGACTGTACGCATTGGATGATGAGGTCTTTTTAGTGCCTTGTTCAAATCTTGTGGATCAATACATATCTGATGTCATCTGCACTTTTCTTATGAGCTACCACCTTGGAAGATACCCATTCAGTTGGAGTTGATGAACCTACTAGACAAATCACACCTTGCTGCACCATTTTGTCTAGCTCGGCTTTGACTCTGGGCTGCATAGCTAGTGGAACTTTTTGGGCTGGCCTGATAACTGGGCTGACATCTGGGTCTAACTTCATGGAGTACACAACTGGAAGCTTGCCTAGTTTGTCTTTGAAAAAATCATTATAGGTAGAAAAAATATACTGGGTGAAATTAGAATAGTAGTCTTTTAAGCTAACATGGTGGACTTCCTTGCTAAATTAAAGCAGTTCCATTTTCAAACTGTCTCTGAGCCCTAATAATAAGTGGACATGCCACTTGACCACATAAAGTAATAAGTCATAGCTTCTCCCAGCAGAGTAACATGAAAGCATTACTGAGCCTTCTGCTTGAATCTCTTCATGACCATAAGGAACAAGCTTCGCACACTTTACCAAATCAAGCCTTTCACCAGCACACACTCTAGCAAATGTTTCTGCAAACATAACATTGCACTTTGAGCCAGTATCAACTTTGAGCTCTGTGGGTTTGCCATTTATCCAGACAGTACAAAAATACTTCATTATTTTCCATAAATCTACTGCATTGACTGTTTCACTAAACACTGCCACACCATCAACATGAAAAGTAGTGTTGCAGCTTTCTAATTGATCAACTCATTTCTTAAAATGTTCCTTTTTGGTAAAATAATGTGTGGCTTTTGATTTACGAAATCTTTTGAAATTATTCCACTTATTACATTTTTGGCATTGCTGACCAAAAGCTAAGGATTTTCCCCTTTTAGATTCATGATTAGCACCACAATGATGACAGTTGCCAGTGAAACTGGGTGTTGGCCCTTGCTTTGAGTTTGCTGACTCACTCTTATGCTTCACCGAGGCTATGCGAACTCTGGAACTTCCTAGAAAGCTCTGGGGTTTACCTATGAGTGTTTCAGGTGCTACAGTTGCTGCCACGTGCTTGTGCCTGTTTCTTTTAACCATGTGCTGCATGCTATCAACATGAGCTTTAGAAGTTACTGGATACATGCCTTTCTCATTTGTAAGCATATTTGTGTTCTTTTCTGTGAGCTCACATATCTGACAAATCTCAATTGCCTTATTCAAAGTTCAATCACTGTCATGTTGCAAAATCTTTCTCACAGCATCATCTTTAATACCACACACAAGTCTGTTCTTTATCAGCTCATCCCTTAAAACACCAAATCTGCACGTTTTAGCCTTAATTCTTAAATCAGTTATATATGCTGCAAAAGTTTCACCAGGCCTTTGATCCCTTGTATAAAATAAGTGCCTTTCCATTGTAATGTTTGTCTGGGGGTTACACATTTCTCTAACTTTACATTTTAAGCACTCAGGGTCTTCCCTTGACTCAGCCGGTACAACAATATGATGGATTTCCCCTCTCCAGCAAAGATAGCAGGTGTGTACACAAATGAACATTCCCTTTCAGTGGCTTTTGGCCCAGCTAAATTAAGCAGAATAAATGCCTTTGTACAGTGATCTTTATCAGAAAATGCAGCCTGTATGAAAATATCATACTGTTGCTCAAACACTCTCCAGTTCTCTGCAATATTATTATCAAAAACGTGCACTTGGTTTTTGAAATCCTTCAGCCATGCCAACAAAGTATGCCCAAAACACACTGAAAATATGGCCCTTGTAATTATATATGAATATGTTGCCTTTCTGCAGCTTGCAGTAACAAAATACTGTACTTTCCGAAATATGGTCTGAAATGGCTGTATTTGCGAAATAACATTACTGGAACACTGAACAAATGTGAATAGACAGCTTTAATCAATATGAAAAATATGAGCTTAGTGAAAAATGTGGTCGTTTCCTTTTACTTTATTTGTTTTATTCATTTTATGCAATTCAGACTTTATTTCAAACATTTGCTGTACTAATTTGAATATTTTTATCAGTATCAGACATTTTGACTTATTTTAATATCATTTAGAGAGTTCTGCAAGTTTTGTTTCATATTTTGTGAATAAGAAATGGTTTGAGCAAGTTTTAACATGTGAAATTTGTTTCTGATCTGTTTGCTAATTATATGTGCAATAGGATGATCCACTTCTGTATATTCCTCTAATATTAACTAGATGCCTCTCAAATTCAAATTGAAGAAACTAGGGGTCTTTCTGGTCACAAGTCATTTCAACCATCCCATTTCTGACACCATGTCTCTCATCCTCTGACACAGATGACAAGCAGGCAGGGTAGTTCGTTTAGATGCTTTATTACACAGAAACACATCAGGATGGATAGCAGCATCATTAAATATAAATGAACCGATTACCAAACAGACCTTACATACATACATGCTTACATATCAACAGCTTACTACAAAATGGCAATCAGGCTCGCATGTACTCAGTATTTATACACAAGTGCAAGCCCTTGGATAGCTTCTTAAAGAGACATATACACATTGATCTAGAGTCGACATACTTATCACTCCTGGAGGAAGAAAATCCTGTAGTTCCTGCAACACAAGGATAACTTCCCGCATCTCCAGAACATTTATATGAAGACAAGCCTTAGAGTATGACCATAAACTTTTGACCATTCTTCCTTCACAATGACCCCCCACCCTCACCCCCACCTGAGGGAACATGAATTCATGGTCAAAGCTGCTGGTAGGGAGGAACCTGGAGGAGCCTGCCTACTGATCTCAGTGAGAATGAAGTCACCATTAGAGATGTTTCCTGCATGACTGAGTTACCATGATCGGATGAGAAAGAGGGTTGAGCTTCTAAGACCATTGTGATTGCAGCAGCCACTGCAGAATCCTCATGTAGAAGCAAACTGCACCATCAATACTGAAGAAGCTATGAGATCCAGTACCCTCAAAACTAATTTCACTGAAGGGCTACTGAACTTTAGAAGATTCTGTTTTGCAGTTCAAGGATAAAATTCTATCGTTGGGAAGAGAAAAAAGGATTATAGTTGTGCCCAACTGACATCCCAGTAAAACAGATGTTGAGAAGGAATCCAATTTGATTTTCCTAGATTAATGGGAAGAGAGTCCTTTGAAGAGGCAGCCAGGACCACAGGCAAGGGAATATCTTGAATCCTGGAAGGTGTAGATGGGCTGCTACTACTGCCATTCATTTGGTGAAACACCATGGGGGCTGAGGTGAAATCAAAAATGCAGGGCTTTGGATTGGTAATGACTGGTTTCCAAGCAGAAGTGCAGAAATCTCCTGGATTTCATTGATATTTTAATGTGAATGTATGCAGAATTCTGGAGATCTGTGGAGCACCTTTGTTTATTTTCTGAATACACAAAAGAATTGACTGTACCAAGACCATTCAAAAACATGTCTTTGACATAATTGCTCAGAAGGCTTAGGTCCAAGAAAGGCCTGAGATATTTTGACTTCTTTGGAACCAAAAAGAATCTAGAATAAAATTCTGACCCGGATTAATCTGGTGGGACCTCCCACATAGCTGTTTTTTTGAAGAAGAGAATGAACCTCTTGCATAGCGACCATTGCCTGACTGGGTGGGACATATGGCGATGGGGGGAGCTTCCTAAAATGGGATAAAATAGTCCCTGAATATAATCCTTCTTGCCCACTTGTCTCATGTGATGGTAAGCCACAGGTGCTGGTAGAGGGATGTGTGCACCCAGACTGCCTCCAGAGTTGAGCAATCGGACAGGCCTCCAGGGATTCTGAAGAGGTCCATAGTAAAAGGACTCAAACCCTGGTTCTTTGGACCACCTCAGTCACTTGGCCTGTGTCCATTGATGGAGCTGCCTTCCTTGGCCATCTATCAGAAGAGGAGTTGTATTAACATCTGGACTTTCAAAACTAGATAGGGAGAGGTTCGTTTTTGGCTCCTGTTAAATGGAAGCTGAAGGCCTACAATTTAACGCCCACTACAGAGTCTTACCATCCCGCTCACTCTTCTGCATCCTTTCTTTCAACATAGAGCCAAAATGGGTAGTACCTTCAAAGAGAGTACTGGTGAAGGACGCTTTAAAGTTGTTTGCAAAATTGCATAAATGAAACCAAGCATGGCATCTCAAAGTGATGCCTGCCTGGGCTGGTCTCTCTCTGTTATGTTTGCCACATTATGCATTAGTTGAATGGAGAGGTTGGTAATGTTGGACATGGTTAACAGAATGACTTGAAGTTGCTTTGGTGACTCCAGAGAAATTGGACTCTTCAGAGTGGATAACATTTGCTTAGCAAGATCTTTCTGGAATCTCGTTATATGGGTGGCATAGTTTGTGGCCCAAGTAGCAGAGGAGCTGAAAGCATACTCTTGCTTCCCCAGCCTATCCACTGCCAGAAACTCCTTGTTGGGTGGATGGATGGAAGAAGAGTCCTCACATAACATTGTCATAGTGGCTGCTGCAATGATTATGGAGTCTACAGGTGGAGTTTTATCCCAAAATGGCTTTTCTTTGGGGGAGACAGTATTTTATCTTATCTTATCTGATACTGACACACAGGGGTCAGGCTCCTGCCAAGACTTCCTCACCACCAATTCTATCAGTTGTTAGAAGGTGGGACCTCACAGGACATAGAAGGGGTCATTCTGTATGCCTCAAACAAGACTGGGTCTTCCTGAGAGGGAGGTTCAGTGGAGCATGATCCCCACTGGTGCATAAGTTACAGGATGCCTCTGAAGGAAGCATCATCAGGAGGGGACTGTGGTGATCCTGCTCCTGCATCCATGTCAGTATTTGAAGTGACTGACTCCTATGGGAAGTCTAGATGTTTCTTCTTACATTTCCTCTTCTTAGGTGGCTTAAGGGATGAGCTCCTCAGTCCCTTGAAGACTGTCCCTGCACCAGGGCAGAAGGTTTGGGGTCAGCGGAACAAATGTGACCCATGGATGCATTTGTAGAAGTCAACAAACTGAAGGAGGGATTAGGAAAGGAACCACAGCTGGTGAAGCCTGTGGATCCACCTTGTGTGGCAAAACAATGATCCTCTCCAATACATGGAAGGTCACACCAACCTCCAGTGGATCAGAGAACACTGCTCCTGTAGTTGGATCCAACTTCCCTATGAAGGAGTGAAACAAGGATTTAGGAGGGATAAGTGACTCTGCCCAAGGGGCCAACACTAAGGAGGGGATTGGACCCAAGGCATCGAAGGTAGAAATCTCTGAAGCAACCAATGGGGGCATCCATCTGAGTCCTAGAACCTAAGGCTCAGAAACTGGATTTGACGAGGTTGAAACCAAATGAGTTAGATCCAAAAACCTCATTGCCAATGAAGTTTATATCAAGGGCTCTCAAGCTACAGGATCCATTTGAAAAATATGGTTCCAAAAGGACCACAGCTATAGGTCAGACGAGTGAGGGTGCCTGGATAGGGGTAAAGTGAATGGATCTGACTGGCTTTGAAGCTGATGGAGTTGCAATTGTCCCCATCTCAATCTGTGTCTTTAGGAACATCTGCAAAAGATGATTTTGACCATCAGCCTCTGAAGTGCTTCTGTTAAGACCTGAAGGATTTTGTTGAAAAGGCCAAGGAAGGTCATAGGAAAAGACAGGAGGGTCCATATGGCATGATCTTCAATCCTAAGTCCCTTAGGAGCTACTAACAGATAAGAAGAATCACTAGGTTTTTCTTAGGATCAGATTCTTCTGACTTGGAGGGCTTATTACCTTACTTTTTAGGTTTTGCAGATTTTGGATTTGAAGGAAAATGCCCCTTAATCATCAGCTTGTTCTGGTGATCCACTAGTGCATGGGTCCAGAGGCAGCAAAAATATCATAGGAGAGCAGGGCTTCAATGAGAAACCTCCAAACATATGACACAAAGATCATGGAAATCTTGAGGAGGGATCTTGTGTCCACATTTAATGCACTTTTTGAAACTAGTGGTCTTCTTCATAATGGAAAGGCTACAAGACACGACAAGCACCCAAATGGAGCACTGAATGAATCCAGAGAAGAACCAACCCACACTTAACTGTCAATCACTGATTAAACCAAGAACACTCTAAAAATTCCAGTACCAACAATAGCTACAAGATGTAAGCTATTGAATAGAAGTACTTAAATTCCTAAGAATATTTATCTAAGAAACACTGACACTAGCTCTAACAAACTAACTCTACCAAAGATAGAAAGGGAGGGCAGAAAGATGATGACAAAAGTCAACAAGAAGAAGAGCTAAAAGGACTACTATTTCTAGACTGTATCTAAGAGACAATTTAAAGGTTAAGAAAAGGTAGTAAACACCATTTAATATTAAATATTATCTCTTAAACAATGACATTTCTAATGCAAAAAAAGCAGAAATATAAGGCAGAGTACCTATATGCCAAGATATTGCTGCTACATTGAAAGGCAGCAAACAAGATCTGGGCTAGTAAGGGGGGAACTGAGCAAAATGGGAAGGTAAGACTTCAAGGCTTGAGCAATGTGGGATCAGGTAGAGTGGATGAATAGGATTTGTGTACTCTATACAAATATCAAAACGTTTTAGGTAACATTTCAGGCTTTTTGTTGATAGAGTTACATAAAGATAATAATTATTTATGAAAAGTGAGGAGGAACTAAAGAGACTGAGAACACAGATTCCACTAATCTGAGATACCCCTGCCTCACTTCTGACAAAAGCATGTTTGACCAATCAAATGACATTAAATTAATAGCACAAACACTTAAAAATAATTTCCTGGGGGAAGGGGGCTTCCTTATTCTAGTCAATATTCTCACTTTGACTAAATTTATTATCAGAAGGTAAGGAGATGGAAGTGTTTGAGCTTCTTGTAGGAAAGAGCTGTATGGTGAGACTGCAGAAAACCAGCATTGTAGTAATAAACTATGATAGAATTTATCAGAATTACAAGTAGGATTTATGGAAGGGATTTTATCAGAAAAGTTTACCAGATATCTTTGTTTAGCAACTTTACTCATTTTCTGTAGCTTACCCTTGTTTCCATATTTCACAGGCCCAGAAAACAAGTTTGGGAATATTTATACATTATAACATATTTAGTACACTCCTTTATAGAATGTTGAGAAATGTTATTATTATTGATTTTTTTTTTTTAGTTTCAGTTACTCATGTAAGATTCACCATGTGTGGCATGTGTAGAATATTTGTTATGACAGCTAAATCGCTAACACTTTCCTCCTCATTCAACTAGCTTCAGGTAATTCCACTTGCCAGCAAGCTTTTAAACTTTTAAACAGCAAAAGTATCAGAACTTCATAAAGCTCTACTAAAGTGGCAAAGGCATAACAAATACACAATCATCATCTTCTTTCGGCTGTTCCCGTTAGGGGTCGCCACAGCAGATCACCTGTTTCCATTTCTTCCTGTCCTCTGGAATCTGGCTCTGTCACACCAACCACCTGCATGTCCTCTCTCACCACATCCATAATCCTTATCTTAGGCCTTCCTCTTTTCCTGTTACCTGGTAGCTTCATCCTTAGCATCTTTTTCCCAATATACTCAGCATCCCTGCTCAACACATGTCCAAACCAACGTAATCGTGGCTCTCTGGCTTTGTCTCCAAACCTTCCAACCTGGGCTGACCCTCTAATATACTTATTCCTAATCCTGTCCACCCTCGTCACACCCAGTGCAAATCTTAACATCTTTAATTCTGCCACATCCAGCTCAAACTCCTGCCTTTTTGTCAGTGCCACTGTCTCCAACCCATATAACATAGCTGGTCTCACTACCCTCTTGTAGACCTTCCCTTTCACTCTTACAGGTACTCGTCTGTCACAAATCACTCCTGACACTCTTCTCCACCCACTCCATCCTGCCTGAACTCTCTTCTTCACCTCTCTTCCACACTCACCATTACTCTGAACTATTGACCCCAAGTATTTAAACTCATCCACCTTCGCCACCTCTACTCCTTGCATCCTCACCATTCCTCTATCCTCCCTCTCATTCACACACATATATTCTGTCTTAGTCCTGCTGACCTTCATTCCTCTTCTCTCTAAAGCATATCTCCATCTCTCCAGGGTCTCCTCCACCTGTTCCCTACTCTCACTACAGATCACAATGTCATCTGCAAACATCATAGTCCACGAGGACTCCTGTCTGATCTCGTCTGTCAACCTGTCCATCACCATTGCAAATAAGAAAGGGCTCAGAGCTGATCCTTGATGTAACCCCACCTCCACCTTAAATGCATCCGTTACTCCCACCACAGACCTCACCGCTATCACACTACCCTCATACATATCCTGTACCACTCT
This sequence comes from Protopterus annectens, assembly GCF_019279795.1. Lineage (NCBI taxonomy): Eukaryota > Metazoa > Chordata > Ceratodontiformes > Protopteridae > Protopterus > Protopterus annectens. Next base: position 1,695,441,948 of record NC_056735.1, read on the forward strand.
TACATACTTTTCTGACACTCCTGACTTCCTCATACAATACCACAACTCCTCTCTAGGCACCCTGTCATATGCTTTCTCTAAGTCTACAAAAACACAATGCAACTCCTTCCGACATTCTCTGTACTTCTCCATCAACACTCTCAGAGCAAAGATCGCATCTGTAGTGCTCTTTCCTGGCATGAAACCACACTGCTGATCACTAATCATCACGTCCCTTCTTAACCTTGCTTCCACTACTCTTTCCCATAACTTCATGCTGTGACTGATCAATTTTATCCCTCTGTAGTTACTAGCTCTGCACATCACCCTTATTCTTAAAAATCGGTACCAAAACACTTTTTCTCCATTCCTCAGGCATCCTCTCACTTTCCAAGATTTCATTAAACAATCTGGTTAAAAACTCCACTGCCATTTCACCTAAACACCTCCATGCTTCCACAAGTATGTCATCTGGGCCAACAGCCTTTCCATTCTTCATTCTCTTCATAGCTATCCTTACTTCCTCCTTGCTAATCCATTGTACTTCATGATTCACTATCCCTACATCATCCAACCATCTCTCCCTCTCATTCTCTTCATTCATCAGCCCCTCAAAGTACTCTTTCCATCTCCTCAACACACTCTCCTCGCTTGTGAGTATGTTTCCCTCATTATCCTTTCTCACCTTTACCTGCTGCACATCTTTCCTAGCTCGGTCCCTCTGTCTAGCCAATCGGTACAGGTCCTTTTCTCCCTCCTTAGTGTCCAACCTTTCATACAGCTCTTCATATGCCTTATCCTTAGCCTTCGCCACCTCTCTCTTTGCCATGCACTGCATCTCCTTATACTCCTGTCTACTTTCTTCATCTCTCTGACAATCCCACTTCTTCTTTGCCAACCTCTTTCTCTGTATACTCTCCTGTACTTCCTCATTCCACCACCATGTCTCCTTGTCGTCCTTCCTCTGTCCAGATGTGATACCAAGCACCTTTCTAGCCGTCTCCCTTACTAGCTCTGCTGTAGTTATCCAGCTATTTGGTAACTCTTCACTGCCACCCAGTGCCTGCATTAACTCATCCCTGAACTCCAACTCACAATTACCCTTTTTCAATTTCCACCACTTGCTGCTGCCCTCACACTCCTCCTCCTCTTCTTGATAACCAACATCATCCTAAAAATCACCATCCTATGCTGCCTAACGACACTTTCTCCAGTCACCACTTTACAGTCTCCAATCTCCTTCAAATTGGCCCTCCTACATAAGATATAATCCACCTGTGTGCATCTTCCTCCACTCTTGTATGTCACCCTATGCTCCTCCCTCTTGTTAAAATACATATTCACCACAGCCATGTCCATCCTTTTCGCAAAATCCACTACCATCTGACCTTTTGCATTCCTTTGTTTAACATCATACCTACCCATCACTTCCTCATCCCATCTGTTCCCTTCACCAACATGCCCATTGAAATCTGCTCCAATCACCACTCTCTCACCCTTGGGTACAGTCATCACCACTTCATCCAATTCACTCCAAAATCTTTCTTTCTCATCCATTGCACACCCAACTTGTGGAGCATACGCACTAACAACAGTCATCACTACACCATCAATTTCCAGCTTCATAAACATCACTCTATCCAACACTCTTTTCACCTCCAAAACACTCTCAGCATACTGTTCCTTCAGAATAAATCCTACGCCATTTCTCCTCCCATCCACACCATGATAAAACAATTTGAACCCACCTCCGATACACCTAGCCTTACTCCCCTTCCATCTGTTCTCTTGCACACACAATATACCAACCTTCCTTCTGTCCATCATATCAGCTAGCTCTCTCCCTATACCAGTCATACTGCCAACATTCAAAGTTCTGACCCTCACTACCACAGTCCTAGCCTTTCTCCTCTCCTCCTGCCTTCGGTCATGTCTTCCGCCTCTTCTCCTCCTTCAGCCAACTGTAGCCCAATTTCCACCAGCACCCTGTAGGCTAACAGTACTGGTGGTGATCGTTGTTAACCCGGGCCTCGACCAATCCGGTATAAAAATACACAATAAAACAACAAATTATTATTTCAAAGGGATTGTTAATTCATCCTGGTTGTTGTTTGTCTTTTCGGCTTTGCCCAGTTAGGGGTCGCCACAGAGGAACTCCGGTCCGCTAATGATTGGCAATAGATTTTTATGGTGCCGAGTTGCTAGCCCGACACCTAACCTTCAGCGAAGGCATGCCCATTCACGCATGTCTTTCGGAGGCCACTCGACCGCGGGGAGGACAAGCAGACTCCACACAAAAGGCACTCCAGCCGAGAATCGAATAGGAGAACCTCTTGCTGTGAGGCAACAACGCTACCACTGTACCACCGTGGCTTTGTTAATTCATCCTGGTAAAATTCATTAATTATTTAATTTAATAATTTACTTTCTGTTTGCTGACTAGGTAAGTGGTCTAGCATGTTGACCATTTTTAGCCATGACCAAGGCTTGATAGAACCATACTGAAGATAACAGAAAAGAGCATAATACAATCCAGGTACAGAGCAAACAATTTATCAACATAATAAACGATGGAAGACAGACTGAATAGAGCAATCATAAATCATAGTAGAACAGACATAAATCACAAGAAAGTCCACATTATACCTAAACGGTACAGTTTGAAGGTGGAAAGATAATTTATCTATTGTTCCTGTAATACTTGCAGATGGTTTTATCTATAAGATGCTTTTGAACTGTTTTTTTTTAATTCTTTCAGTGCAGATGTTTTATATCATTAAAAAGTTTGACCAATGAAACAAATACACTCTTTATAACATCCTCATTCCTTAAAAATTCTAAAAACTGCTTTCCTATTACCTCTTTATTGTTGCTGTGGAATGATCCAGTACAGTGCTATTTAAATTTATGATATTCACAAATATCTAAAGTCTACCTCTTCTTTCAGTTCTTCTAACATTAACATGTTTTATAAACAGAAACTCACTTATTGTCTAACATGCTACCATACCTACCTGAAACAGGTTACCATCTATATCGATGGTCTCGCAAATGATTTTAGAGGTGTGTCTCATGATGCAACTTCTACCCTGTACTTTTAACACTGCATCGTTAACATCACTTGTATGTTCACTAGTTGACTTTGGATTATAAACTGCACAGCCATCTAGATCAATGCAGAGTGAGCCTGAATTAGAAGGCAATACCTATAAAAAGATGAAGAATGAAACATTTGTAAGGCAAAACTTTTTACAGGGAAAATTGAACTTTTGGTAATTTTTATTGCATTTTGTTGAATAAAACATTAGTATAACCACTTCTCTGCTTCAAATATGTAAAAGTAAATATATAGTACAACAAATCATAAGAAAAGAAATGCATATAATTATCATTTAAAAGTGCATAAACATAAAATTCCAGCCCTGACATGCTGTTTGTATTGCTGTCAAACAGCACTTGGTTTTCTGGTTTAGTTTCCAGATGGAGTAAGCACTTGTTTCATTAGTTTGGTTCCCAGCTGCAGCACGTTCAGTTTGGAGTCTGCATGCCCTTCAAGGGTCTATTCAGGTTTTGCTGGGTATTATGGCTTCTGTTTACACCTCCACAACTTTTTCAAGCTAGCTGCTGATGGCATAGCCCTTCCTTTCACCATACTTATCAACTGTTCAAACCAAGAATCCTATGTACCCCTCCTTTGGAAGAAAGCATTCATCATTCCCCTCCATAAAGGAGGCAACAACACTGAAATTTTCAACTTCCATCCTATAGCCATCCTGTCCCCTAACTCAAAAGTCCTTAAAAAATGCATACACTTGCACCTCCTTCCCTACCTCCTAGACAATCAACTTCTTTCTCCAACTCAACATGGATTTAGACCTGGACATAGTACTACCACTGCCCTTCTCTCCTTCCTTGACATCATCAACTGTGCTGAAGACTCTGGCAACATTTTATCTAGCCTTCTCCTAAACTTATCAAAGGCCTTTGATACTATTTCCCACAACCTTCTCTTGTCCAAATGCTCTCTTCTCAATCTCTCCCCCTCCTCTATTAACTGTTTTTTCAGTTACCTTTCTAACAGACAGCAAGCCGTCAAGTGGAACAATAGTACCTCTTCCTTCTTTCACACTCAACAAGAGTTCTACAAGGCACAATACTGGGTCCCTTACTTTTTAACATCTTCATTAATAATTTTCATCAGTGGATTCCTAATACCAAACTTGTCCAATATGGGGATGATTCCACCATAATTTGCTATGCTCAATCTCTCCCCAAACTCATGCAACTAACACAAGATGCTTTCTCTTATACAGAGTCTTGGATGTTGAAAAATCACCTTGTTCTCAATGCATCCAAAACCAAAATCATGATCTTTACCCCATCTAAAAATACCTCTATCAATAAAAATTCCTTCTCTATAGTTAGTCAGAATAAGATTCCCATTTAAATATTTTCCCATACAAGACTTCTAGGTGTTATCATTGATGAACATTTAAAGTCTGACGATCCTATACAAACTAGTATTAAAAAAACACACTAAAAGCTCGGAATGCTGTATCATCACAGCCGGTATCTCACTCCCTCTTCCAAACATATACTGTCTATTTCCTACCTCATCCCCTCTCTGTTGTATGGAGACCCTCTCCTTACCAATCTTCAATCCTCCCTAAAGTCAAAACTGTCATCCTGCTACAATAAAATCTCTAAGTTTGCTACTGGGACCAAATCCTCCTCCCACCACTGTGATGCACTCCACTCGAACTGGCTGGAACTCCCCCACTATCTCTCTTACATTCAGCTGTTAACTGCTCACAAACTCATTTTCAAACCCTCTAACTGCCCTTCCCTCTCCTCCATACTTACCTTGCATCATCCTGACAGACTACTCAGGTCCAGTAACCAGAACCTCCTCGAAATGTACAAATCCTTACGTGCACCTGGGCAATTTCTCCTGCCTTTCTCCCTCACTCGCCTATGGAATTAACCCCACCCACATTCAAATCACCCACAACCACTCCGCCTTGAAGACCATGCTCCATTCTCACCTGTCTTCTCACTGGGAATGCTCATGCTTTCACCTCACCTGACTCCCTCTATATCATTTCTGCTCCTCCATCCTTTTTTTTCTCTCCTTTCTCAAAACTCAACCCAGTGACTCCCTTCATTTTATTTTCACTCCCTCTCCCTGTTTCCTTACTCATAACTCAGGCTATTCACCTTTCACTGTTCTACTCTCTTGCTAATTTTCCTACCTCTCACCTCATGAAACTGAGTGCATAAGTGCCTGCACTTCAAATTATACTTATGTACTACAAAATACTTATGTTTTAATTTCATTCAATGCTTTGTTACAACACCTTGCTCAAATCTTATTTTTCTGTCTTCTATATTACTGTGTTTTTAGTAGTTTTGAAAACTGTATTGTACTTAACTTTGTTGATATTAGCTGTGTAATAATTGTATACGGAGCTTTTCTCCCCGGGCGTCCATTGAAAACGGGTTCATTTTTGGCCCAATGGACTTTCCCAATTAACAAACTGCAAATAACCAATTAAATAAATAAATAAGTACTACTTCATAGGTGAATCTCTTTACTGTGGCTCTAGATGGAAAATGAAAGCTCTCCCATGAGGCATGTTAGCAAGACTGCACAAATATAAAATAAAAATAAGCAGTCAAATAATTCTGTCATTGTAGAAGACAGAGTCCAAACCTCACCAAGATGAAAATATTCTGCTAACGTTGTTCATAAGTTCACTGTATTACACTGAGCACCAAGATTAAGCTCCAATATTGGGGAAAAAGACAAGCTACTTAAATGCTACTGTAGCGTGTGATCTGATATTAATAGCACTCTGAAGGTGCTTAACAATTGTCAAGCACTTTTCTAAACACTGTTATTATTGGGTCTCAAGCTAGGCACTGATAACTGCCAAGGGTTTTACCAACTTTCAAAGCCTGTAAAAGACTTTGCATTTTTTTCCTGTAACAAGCTCTGTGTACTACTATGAATTATGTTTGGGTCTCTGATGGTAACCCTCCATTGTGTGTCAACATGGACACCAAGATTCACCTTTGGAGCTTCACTCTCAAGGTGATTTTCTTGGCATCCATGTCCCAAACACATAGTAATGTGGTTATGATCACAGACCAGATCATAGTCCTCTGTGCTAGAAGTGAAGCTGTACATTTGGAGGACATCTGTTACTAGTTAAGATAATTATTTCCTTTGAGGAAGGACAACAATCCACAGAATCAACACTAATCCATTTATTATTGTTAGCCTCCACAGCAGCATTTGTTACTGTAAGCCATTAATAGTATTAACAGGTATAATGGAACACAATGAAATGGAATCACTCACCATGGTATAAAAAATGAGCAGGACAAAACAAGCTAACTGAAAGGCTGAAAGAAATATAAATAATTGTACTCAGCTTGCACAAACAAAAACTTTAATGCAATAAAATAAAAAACATAAAGTAAGCGTTTTCGCGACCACAAACTGTCGCTTCATGAGACAACTGGCAGTTAAAAGTGTATCATTATATACAACATTAATTACATCATTAATTAATTGATCAGCTGATGTAATAAAGGGTATAGTCAAGCGTTTTTAAAAAGACACTGATTTGTTTGTGTCTTTCGGCTTTTTCCCGGTTAGGGGTCGCCACAGCGGAACTCCGGTCTGCTAATGATTGGTAGTAGAATGTTACGTGCTGGCTTGCCGGGCCTAACGCACAACCTTCAATGAAGGAATGCCCGTTCACGCATGTCGCCACACAGAAGACGCTCTGAGGATCGAACGGGCAATGTCTAACTATGAGGCGACAACACTACCGCAGCACCACCACCGCAGTACATAGACTACTAAAAACAACACTGATGTAATTAATGTTGTATATAATGATACACTTTTAACTGCCAGCTGTCTGATGAAGCGACAGTTTGTAGTCGCGAAAGCGCTTACTTTATGTTTTTTATTTTATTGCATTAAAATTTTTGGTTGTGCAAGCTGAGTACAATTATTTATTTGGTCAAACTACGAGGAAGGTCAAAGTGCGTATTATGGAACATTTAGGGGATGTGAGAAGGAAAAAAACTGAAAGTTCAGTAGCTATGCACTTCTTGTCAAAACACAAAGGATTGGAAAATAATTTATTTTTTAGTATTCTTGCACATCCCACGTCTTTAGGTGGTAATTTTAAACATCAGTTGAACAGACTGGAAAGTCATATGATTATCCATTTTCATACTTTACATCCCCAGGGAATGAATTTGGAAAATAATTTTAATATTTAATACAGCTTAGTAATACATTTGAACTAAAGTTAATAAAGGTTACAAAATTAAAATTAAGTTTAAAAGAATGTATACAATTCTGTTAGGAAATTGCACTTAGTGTTTGTATTAATATTTGATGTATTTATAATGAATGTATTTAATTTAGTGTGAAAATATTGGGATGTATATCTTTGTATGCATATATGCACATGTATATATATGTATGTGTGCATATATATATGTATATACATGTGTTTGTATATTTATATATTAACTGAGTAATTTATCTGTATAATAAAAGTATTACAGTTGTATGCATATATTGTTATGAATGAATTTTTATTTAACAGAGGTATTGTTCACAGGCTGAAGAGCATTTCTTTTCAGTTTGTTTGCTATTTTAAAAAAACTGGTTTTGTGGTGAAGTATTCACTTAAGGATGTAATTAATGTAATTGGGAAAGTTTAATTGATTTATTGTTGGTTAGGATTGGTATATAAAGGAACATATTTGGAATCTGAAAATGTTCCAACAGAAGGCGAGAAGCCGAGGTACCAGAACGGATGTAATAAAGAACAGCATGTCCTGTCAGTGGATTTCCTTGTCTTTTTTTGATGTGGTTCGAAACTTTGGCTATTTTATGTTTTTGAGAAGAGTACAATTATTTATATTTCTTTCAGTTCTCTTCTTTTGTATTCAGACGTACTCTTAAGTCATTTTTTGCATCTCTAACTGAAAGGTTACCTGATCAATTAAAACATGCAAGACAAAAGGAGGAAAAGCCCCCAAAAGTCTAACAATTTTCAGATATACAGTCTACCCAAGGAGCAGTACTTAATGGTTAAGGTCTTCACCTCCCATGCACAAGGTACAAGGTTCGATCCTGACCTCCAACTAATACCTGTTTGGAGTTTGCATCTTCTCTCTGTGTCTCCGTTGGGTTTTTCCCATGTCTGAAAAACATGCTGAGTGATTCCATCTTAAACTCACCAATGAATGAAGCAGCACAGACTCTAAATAGTGCCCTATAGGGGGAAGAGTTGTACAGACCAACCACTTTGGGTATCTACTGTGGTGCGCAATATCCTCAAGATGGGAGAACTGTGGATCACAGACTGCATGTCGTGGCAGGGCTAGCCACTCGATGGTATAAAATATGGCTCTAGGTGATTTGGGCATGTTGACTAGTGTCTCCAAAAATGGGCATGGTTAGTTACCGGTGATAAGTGGGTCGAGGACCCGGCCTACTCTCACCCATGCCAGGGACCTTTGCTAATGGTGGGAGGGGTATATGTACCCCTATTGGCCAGTGTGTGCCCGCCATAAAGCCCAGCAGCTCTGGGCCAATAAGCTACTGGCTGGCTGGTATATAGTTGCCCAGCCTGGGTTACCTGGGATGGCTCTGTACGTAAAACCAACCAACCTGCCAAACATGAACTGAGAATTGCTATGCTCAAACATGAACTGAGAATTGCTACACTTGATGTAGGTTCACTGACAGGACCCAGCTTGGAAGTGGATGACATAATGATTAGGAGGCGACTGGACATCCTATGTATCCAAGAGACAAGATGGAAGGGCAGTGCAGCAAAGCCACTTGGCTTGGGATCCAGACTCAACTACTCAGGAGGGGGAGAGGCTAGAAATGGTGTAGGAATTGTGGTGAGAGAGAGGCTTCAGAAGGCAGTGAGGGATATCATCAAAATTAATGACAGACTCATGGCAATCAGACTCCAGTGTAATGATAGGGCGGTATTCACAATCTCAGCATATGGCCCACAGCAGGGTTGTGATAGTGAGGAAAAGAGTGCAGTCAGACAGCAGTTGCAGGACCTACTAGATAAAGCAGGACAAGATGAATTAGCGTTGATAATGGGTGACTTGAATGCACAGATTGGGACAGACAGAACTGGATATGAGGACTGCCTGGGTCCACATGAGGGGGGTAACAGGAATAAAGAAGGAGAAGCCATTCTAGACTTCTGTCTGGCAAATGGCTTGATAGTAGTCAACACATGGTTCAGAAAGAGAGACAGCCACAAGATCATATACAAGAGTAGCCAGCATGCAACTCAGGTAGACTTCCTCCTAGTAAGGAAAAGGCACTGGGGTAGAATCCATGATTGCAAAGTCATCCCCAGTGAAACAGTCATAAACCATTAGTTGCCACAATCAGCTGTAAGCAGTGGTCAGAAAAGGCTCTAAGGTCAAGAGAGACCAGGCTGAAGACCTGCAAGTTGACTGCAGAGAAAGTACATCAGTTCAAGGAATTATTTAGGGCTCTAGCACCCCAAGAAAAGGAAGAAATAGGAGGAGTTAAAGAAGAGTGGGAGTGCCTAAAACAGCATGTGTTAGGACTACAGAAAAGATATGTGGCTGAGCCAGGTATGGAAATAAGGTACATAAGGAAAGCTGGTGGTGGAAGGCAGTCCAGGAAGTCATCAAAAGAAAGAAGGAGTGCAGGAAGAAATGAGAGACAGAAAAGACTGACCAGACTAGGAAGGACTACTGGTTGGCTAACAAAGAAGCTAAGAAAGAAGTTGCAATAGCAAAGAATAGAGCATCGGAGACACTCCACCAGCTTCTGGAAAGTGACTCAGTAAGGGGCACAAATAAACTATATCAGGTTGCAAGGTAAAGACAAAAAGATAAAGAAGATATTCAGACACCCTTTATAAAGGATGCCAGCAACAACCTGCGCACCAGTCCACAGGACATCAAAGGCAGATAGATGGAAGGAGTATTTCCAGTAGCTTCTGAATGAAGAAAACCCCACAGAAGCTGTACTGCCCCAGAAACAGCCTTAAAATGAGAGACGAAGAGGAGCTCAACTTAGAAGAAGTAAGAACAGCACTAAGGAAGATGAAGTCAGGGAAAGCAGCATGTTCAGGTGATGTCACAGCAGATATGACAAAGATGCTGGGTGAGATAGGGGAGAAATGGCTCCTAAGGGAGCTAATAACAATGTGGAGAGAAGGGCGTATTCCAGATAACTGGAGAATAAGCATACTCATGCCAGTGTACAGGAACACAAGGGGCATCCACAACTGTGGGCAGTACAGCGGGATCAAACTCCTACCACATTGCATGAAAGTTCTGGAGAGGGTGACTGATAAACGTATATGCAGAGTAGTAGAATGTAAGATGGGAGATGAGCAGTTTGGATTCAGATCAGGATGCAGCATAACTGACCCGATGTTTGCATTGAGACATATACTTGAGAAGAAGCTAGAGATGAGAGAGTCCAAATGGGCATTCCTAGACTTGGAGAAAGCATGACATATTCCCAAGAAAGCTAATCTGGGCAGTATTGCAGTGGTTTGAAGTCCCAGAAACATTGGTAGAATTAGCTTAGGCTATGTACAAGGACCCAGCGACTCAAGTATGAACAGTGTTTGGCCTCACAGAGAGGTTCCCAGTGGGAGTGGCTGTACATCAGGGTTCAGCTCTGAGCCCACTACTGTTAATACTGGTGATAGACTACATTAACAAACAGGATGGAGGGGACAGATTAACAAAGCTGCTGTATGCAGACGATATGGAAGTGCAGGCAGACTCTGAGCTATAACTTCAGCAAAGGATAGAAGAATGGAATGAAAATCTGAAGGCACATGGGATGAAACTAAGCACAGATAAGACAGTAATGGCACCAAATTGGGGAAATCAGAAGAAGCAGAGAATAGAGATAGAAGGGAAGATAGTGTAACAGGTAAACAGCTTCAAGTATCTGGGAGGGGTGGTTGAGGAGAAGGGTAATCTGAATGAAGAGGTCAAAGCTAGAATCAGTGAGGCTTCAGCCAACTGGCATAGAATATCAGGTGTAGTCCATGACAGAAGAATGCCAAAGAAGCTGAAAAGTAAGGTGTACAAGACAGTGGTGCAACCAGTACTACTGTATGGTACAGAAACCTGGGCAGTAAAGGCAGAACGGTTGAAGACACTTGAGTTGATGGAAATGAAGTGACTGAGAAAGGTGGTAGGATGCACACTGTGGGACAGACAAAGAAATGAGGACATAAGAGCAGAAGCCAAAGTAGCTCCAATTGCAGAAAATATCAAAGAGAGCAGATTACGGTGGTTTGGACACGTGTAGAAAAGCAGAAGATAATCTGGTGAGGAAGATTTGGGACAGACAGGAAGAAGGTAAGAGGAAGTAAGGACATCCAGCAAAGAGGTGGATGGATTGTGTGAAAGAAGATCTGTGACAGTCAGGCATGAGTGTTGAAGAAGGCAGGAGTGTGGCGCTGAATTGAGAGAGTTGGCGACAGTTAACACGATACCCCAACCCCATGTAGAAAAAAATGGGGAAAAAAGGAGGCTGATGATGATGATTCAAGGAGCAGTGCATCCATCCCATTCACAATCCCTTTTCTCATTTTTGCACATAGGGTCAGAGTGTCACCTCAACAGTGACAATCATCTAGAGTCAAGGTTCAAAACACAGGTCATATTTCCATTTGAAGATGGTGAAAACATTGAAAGTTTCCTACTGTCACAGAAGTTTAGGTAAAGTTTTAGTCAACAGAAGCAGATTTGCAAAATAACAAACATTAATACTTGAACTGCTTGCAGAAAGACCACTATCACAGAATATAAAGATGCTGATTGAACCAAAACTGATAATCAAAAGTCTGAGAGACTACTCTGAAACAATGTAAACTGAGGGAGCATTACAATGATCCTTAATTCCTGCTGAGCTGGAAGAGAATATTCATTAGGGAATAAAAACAGAGAAGCATATCTAATAAGAGCTATCTTTATTTCATAAATAAATCTTAATTCTAAAGTGACACTGTAGAAAGTTGACATACTGTGAGTTTCATTTGCCCATAGCATGACTATGAAATGAAAGATATATTAGAAAAGAAAGCATGCAAAAAACAAACAAAATCTTTCAGACTGAGCCACCCACCAAAGTCTTTCTAATCAACTATAAAAAAATCATTAGGGGCATGGCTAAGATGGCTAACAGAGAGCACGCACCTGGTGAAAGCTCTGTTAACTGAAAACTTTTCTCTGACAGACAATGTAAACAAAAAAATTAAAATCTGAAGATAATTGCTAGCTAATTTTATTCATTAATAGTGAGTAAAAATATTTTACTTTGTAAAGGCTAGAACAGCTGAGGCACTAGAGAAAACAAGTTTTGTACTTTTGTACTGCATGTTTAGAATTTCTGTTTATCTATGTTTGGATTTTTATCCTATCCAAGCTGTGTGTGTGCTTTGGGTACGTGTGACTTTTTATTAAACTGTTAAGATTCTACTGGCTTTTTCTTGTGGTGGTGAAAATATTTATAGCTTCGAGTTCCTCAAAACCAATAGTTTTTTTGCCAGAATTATGACTGTTTAGTTAAGGAAGAAGAGACAATGAGTCAGTATTATATAGTATTCAGGATATATTACTTAAACTAGACAAACTGGATACAAAACTAAAATGTTTTAAAAAAGAGACCAGAAATAGGATAGAACATTTTTAAGCTATTGTGAAACAACAAGGAGCAAAAATCAGCAGTATGGAAGACACTTTGAATGATCACAAAAGCAGAATAACTCAAGGTGAGTCTCAAATGGTGCATAGAAAAACTCAATGATTTAGAAAACAGACTGAGATGAAATAACATTAGAAATTATGGTATACCTGAAAACTATGAGGGAGACAATATAACAAACTTCTTTACTACCTGGCTACATAAAACATTAAATCTACCTGAAATGTTATGTTTTGGAATTGAAAGAGCACATAGATCCCTCAGAACACCTTCTAAGAAGGAAAACTCACCACCACGCTCAACTATAGTTAAGTTCATGTCTAGCTTAGGAAAATATCAAATATTAAAAGCAGCATGGCCCAGCCTGCCTATTAAAATAGATGAACATGTAGTCAGATTTGATAATAACTATAAGTAATGAGTAAAAGAACATCCTGTTTGCCACTGATCAAGGAACTTAAAAAAAAACAATATTAAAGCCACTTTGATGTTTCCTGCAAAGATCAAATTACTCCTTTCTGAAGAAACAAAAATATTTAACATGCTGTAGGAGGCATCCACTTTTGTTAACAGCATTAAAATCCATAATACTGAAATGGAGTGGAACAGTATACTGTACTCTGAAGAGACAGAGTGAGCTGGATTCTTGGAAACCTGCTCTAAAACTAAAAAGCCTAAAACAAAGTTTCTTAGTCACTGATTACTGAAATATTATTTTCTGAAACAATAGATTTGCCTTTTAAGAAAAAGGTTTGTACTGGACTTTAAGCCTCAAAATGTATGTAAGTTATGGATTTATATTTTACGCTAAAACATTTTTTTCATGATGAGGAATATAAAGAGTTACGTTTACTGTTTTTCTATATTTACAGTGAAAGACTTAATATATTTAATTTAACTAAACCTATAAAAGTGTTTTAAATGTTAAACAAATACTTTCTGTAAGAAAATGACATTACATTATAAGCAACAGAATTGGTAATTTTAAAGCTATATAAGTTAGGAATTTTATTTTATTCAACAACTCTCAGTATGTGCATTGCTGCGTTAACTGAATGTTAGATCTAAGTAATATGTTAATTGGAAATGTTAAAGTACTAGTGATTTTGTTTTCCTTGTTTCTGTGCAACATATTCCTTTCACACATCATTTATGAAATAATAGACATACTGAGAAAGCTTGAGAACAAAATAATGTTCCATCTCTTCAGAATGCTACAATTTTCCCACCTTGAGCTGTGCTGAAGAAAATCTAGGTCAAAGTTCATCACTGAAGTTTCTATTTTTTTCTTTTCTGAAGTATGTATGTGAGAAGTCTGCTCAAAATTACATCTCTTTTTTTCTTAGAAGTGAAGAATTGGTAAGAAAAAGCTACATTAATTTATAACATATAATATATATATATATATATATATATATATATGTGTGTGTGTGTGTGTGTGTGTGTGTGTGTGTGTGTGTGTGTGTGTGTGTGTGTGTGTGTGTGTGTGTGTGTGTGTGTGTGTATGTGTGTGTGTGTGTGTGTGTGTGTGTGTGTGTGTGTGTGTGTGTGTGTGTATGCGTGTCTATATATAAAGTTGTAACATAATTTGCCAACATTTTACATGTTAACAGCTTATGCTGCAGTGTTATTAACCTTTCACTACACATATTAACTGTACATATTAATTGCAGAAAGTTAGATGGTTTTACTGACTCAGACAGCTTAAAAGAACTAAGATGAATGAGAAACTCAATAAACACAATAAAAGCAGCAAACTATGGATGCATATGAAGAAAGTTATGGCCACAAACTCAAAGTGAAGCTCTCAAAGTGAAGATCTGATGAAGTTTTTATGAAAGAACGAAAGTGCTTATCAATTTAGTGTATTGTAATAAAAAGTGGTTGAATATGAGATTCACTTTGATTTTGTGGCCATAATTTTCTTTGTATTAGTCCAAAGAATGAGAAAGTTACAGAGGAAATTAGCAGCTACTGTGTGCTGTGAGTTGCCATTTTCATATGCTGCAGCCAGATTCTGGTGTCAGAATGTAAAGCTTAGATTAGAACAGCAGTTGACAATGGCTAAACACAAGTATTCAAATTAAACAAGTAGGAATTATTTTATATAAAGTCAAGACTGTTTGTAACATTAGAATTAATAAGAGTAAACATCTTATGACTATGCATATACACAAGGAATACAATATTTACCATGTAATATTAATAAAAGTGTGTTATCAGTAAATTAAGAAATATGTACACATACTATAATATTTAATATTGAATATTTAATAGTGAACTGATGATTAAATAGCTCTTTGATGGGATATTATAGAAATACAAGATATACAGAATAAGGTAGAATGCTAGTGGGAAAATAAGACAAAAATAGATTTAAATAATCTGCTTTTAAGAAAGATGTCTATTGCTTATACTTGCATATGACAGAAATGTGAATGTACAAGGTCTCATATACTATACTTTACATAGAAAACCATACAGAATATTCCAAAAGAATATGAAAGCTGAAATGTGGAGCTTGGTCTTGTGAATGTTGAAGCTTTTTACATGTTGAATGGTATTAGATTGACCAAGACTACCTGAAGTATCTCATTTCATAAGTCAAAGTTGAAACGTGAATGTTTTATTGCTGAATCAGTATATACATTTTGATAGAAAGTAAAGCAGAGTTTTCAATATGCTTTAATCTGGGAAAAGAGAATGGGATTTAAATTTCACACTTTGTAACTTTTGAATACAATATAGACTGCAATTCTTTTTTTATTATTTTTTTTACTCCATAGAAATAGTAAGATATTCTGTTTGATCTCAGTAATGTCCATATGTTTATAAAGTAGTTTAATAAGCTATAATTTTTTAAATATTTTGATATTTGATGTGTTAAGAGTATTACAGACATTTGAAATATTGGCACTTGTACTTTAAAAACTAATCCAGAGCTTTTTGTAAGAGCTATAAAATATGTGTGTGTCTTTTGACATGATAAATATATATGTACATTGATCTGTCTTTTGTATTATACTTATGATAAGATTACCTGTGACCTGTAAGTTTACAGATGTCTTTATCTGTTCAGGTCCCACTCTCTTATACTTATTTATTTAGAAATCTAGTTATAACAATGTTGAATGAGTGAATAATTTAGGAATATCAAATGGGTAATTTATACTACTATTCTATAAATATATATATATATATATATATATATATATATATATATATATATAGTATAATATTTGTTAGATTATTTAATGTATATGATTAATAGAAGAGGATTATTAAACTTGTATGTAGCAATGGGGAATCATTTTAAAGGTAAATATATAACTAAATTAATAGTCTTTTATTATTTTTGACTTATATATAATAGGGTCCCTATTGGATTACCTACGTTTCAAAACTTCGTACATCATAGGGCTGAGACCATATGATCAAAGTTTTGAAAATAAAAACAAAACTTTTTCTTTTTACATTTTTGCAGGGGGGGAGCCCCCTGCATCCCAAATTTACCAACTCCAAGATCACAGTAATGTGAGGAAAATGACAAATGTCCCATTCTGCACTGTACAGCGATCTCCATTCAAAACGTTCAAAGTTTCAAACTTTGATTACATGGTCTTGGCTGTATGGTGTTTGAAGTTTTGAAACTTCAGTAATCCAATATGGACCCATAAAATATTATATTAAATATTTGTAAGTCATGGTAGCTTTTGGCTACATTTTTGGATGAATTTTCAAGTCTCATAGGTTCATAGGTTCATAGGTGTGTACTAGGCTAATGGTCCTGGAGCCTTTACAAGCCTAGCCCATAGAATTACCCTGGCATCATGCCACCCGATGCCAGAGCTAGATAGAACAATAGTTGAGTAGTTTGACTATTCAATAGGCAGACTAGGAACTTTGGTATACATAATAGATTGTGTTTTATTAGTATTATATACAGTTATAGTTGTAGACTTGCCTTTGTTTTTGTTATTTTTGATTTTTAGTAGTTTAGTTTCTAGAAAGGAAGAATGGCTGCAGTGGTGCAGTGATTAGCATTGTCTTCTCACAGCAAGAGGTTCTCTAGTTCGATTCTCAGCTGGAGTGCCTTCAGTGTGGAGTCTGCATGTCTTCCCTGTGATTGACTGAACTTTAAAAGACATGCAGGTAGGTGCGTGAGTCTGTTTGTGCCTTCTCTGAAGGTTGACCACTGGGCTGTCAACTCGACTCTGTAAAAATCCACTGCCAATCATAAACAGACTGGTGATCTGCTGTGGTGACCCCTAACTGGGAAAAGCTGAAAGAAAGTTTGTAGAAAGGAAGAATTCAGAAAAACTGGAATGTCAAAATAGTGTCAGAGGAGTACATTACAGTCATATATAATTAAATGAATATGGTGGATAAATGTGTCATTACTTTTTAAATGAAATCTTTTTAAATTCACAGTATGGATAGTTTTAATCTATTATCTGTTAATGTAAATGGACTGAATAATGCAACAAAAGGAAATCACTAATGAGATATCTAAAATTAAATAGGGAAGACATTACAGTCTTGCATGGGACTCCCTCAACAGATAAAGATATATAATATTTAAATAACTTGGGTTATGAAATGTTATCATCTGCTTCTTATAACAAAAAGAGGAAAGTAACTGCTACACTTTGTAGAAAATTATCTGCAATCCTAAGGTCATGAAATTCTTTAATGATGCTAAAGGAATGCATACATTTGTAATAGTTAAATACAATGGCAAACTCTATACATTAGCTAATTTTTACTGGATTCCTGGCACAGGTGCAAGGGTGGCTAAAGATCACTTAAACTTACTACAAAGTCATTGGAAGGGTAGTTTAATTTTAGCAGAGTATTTTAACTGCATATCTAGTATAGAAGATATAAGTGAACAGAAGAAAGCTAAAATGCTACTGTCAGCTAAAGCACTAAATAGATGGATTAGTATTTATATGGTAAAAGCAGAAGACAAGTTGTTCTTTGCTCATTATTCTTATGCACACGGGATGCAGACTAGAACTGATAATATTTATGCCTCTATAGATTTACATAATAAAGTGAATTATTTTAAAACTATTTCTTGCCCTCTAGCTGATCATAATGCAGTAAGTATTAATACAGGGGTTCCTATCACATAGTCGAACTTGTACAAGTTTGAACCCCATATGGTTGAGACCATAGGTCCTAACTTGTACAAGTTTGAGTGCTAAAATGGAAATCTCCGTAAGGGGAGGTTTCTGTTCATTTCAATGTGGTGCGATCTTGAAGTTGGTATATTTAAGTAGCGGGGGTGTGGGGGGTGCTTACAACAGTTTATTTTGTTTTTACTTCTTTTTTTTTTATCACTAGTCGAAGTTTTGTAAAGTCAAATGGAATGGTTCAAACATTCCGTGTTCGAAGTTATAAAACTTCGACTGTGTGATATAGACTCTTAATACAGTAATGGATATAAGGAATTTTTAGATTATTTATAGAATCCCAGTATACATGATGACATTAAAAGAGTTTAAGAATTACCTTAAGGAATAAATTGAGGATTTTTTTACCTTTGAATGACAATGGTGAGATTACTAAAGTCATACTATGGGACTCCTTAAAAATGCATATTAAAGATAAAATGGGAACATGAGCTAGTAATAAAATTAAAGAATGGGATAAAGAGTTGTTAGAAATACAAGATAAAACACACAAAGTGAGGTTTGAACAATGAAAAATTAGATAATATTGAAATCATTAAAAAATTTATGACAAAATATCAAACAGTTTTAATGCATAAAGTGGGACTAGATTTAGAAAAAATAAAATTACATAGTTATGCAATGACTTCAAAAAATCTACACAGATTAACCAATAGAAGTAAATGTTAAGTAAAAGGGCACATATTGATAATATCTGAAATCCTTACACTAATAAGCTTACTTCAGATATAGAGGAAGGGTTTCAATGTAATATTTTTAAAAACTTCCATGACAATATTAATAAAGATAAAAACAATAATCCTGATGATTACAAAATTAACAATTATTTAAAGAAAAATGTTACTTGTAAACTAAATGACTAATAAATATTTCAGTTGAATATGCCTATTACCTGATAGAAGTTAAAGCAGCTTTAAAAAGATAAAAAAGTGTAAAGCTCCAGGGTTAGATGGTTTAAACATGGAATTATATAGTCTGTTTCTGTTACATATTTTAGAATTACTGAGTGACATTTACATAATGATTCAGGGTGACATAATAATTCTTCCTTCATAGAAATTTTCTTTAATCTCACATATACTTAAACAAGGAAAGACCTATTTCATTATTAAATGTAGACTATAAAATATTTACTTCTATTTTCACCACAAGATTAAGGGATATAGTAGATTAATTGATAAAGATCAAACAGGATTTATAGTCAATAGATTAATGTATAATAATATAGAAAGAGTAGTAACTATTTTAGATTTAGCAAATGGAATGAACAAGAAACTGGCTCTAATTAACTTAGATATCAGGAGAGCTTTTGATTCTGTAAATTGGAACTACTTGTGTAAAATGTCAAAAGCATTTGCATTTCCAGAACAGTTTAATGGAATATTAAAAAAAATGCAGAGAGATCCAAAGCATATATTAAAATTGGGTCTTACATTTCTCGAGGATTCACATTAAACAAAGGCACACAACATGATTGTCCCTTGTCCCCTTTGCTATTTACATTAGTTATCACATCCTTAGCTAATAGTATAAGAAGCTATGGAAAAATTGATGGATTCTCAATTAATAGAGCTTGTCAAGCTAAAATACAGCTTTTTGCAGATGATATTGTACTAACTGTAGGAGATTTAAATTATTTGATCAAAGAAATAGACGGGGAAATTGTAAAGTTTCAAGAAGTATCACTGCTGAAATTTAATATCAATAAAACTGAAACTTTGGTGTTAAATCAATTACTCAATAGTAAGTTTAAGGTTAAATATAAATATAACAGGGAAGGAAAATAATTAAAATATTTAAGAATAAAAATCTATCCAGATGTGAGTAAGATGGTTAACAGTAATTTTGAAAAAGTAATTGAAGAAATGTTACTTCTTATTAAAAAAATTTTTTTTTTTAACTTTTGAGGATAGGTTAATACTAATACTAATTAAAATTATTATATTACCTAAGATTTTATTGCATTCAGTAGCTTTAATAGCTGACAAACAACTTTAAAGAAAATGGAAAAAAATGTTAACTTCATTCTTATGGCATCCTAAAAAGCTGATAATTGCTTATAGAAATCATATAAAATTATGGAAGTATGGTAGTATTAGCTTCCCAGATTTTTATTCCATTGCTGCAAGTTTTAACTCTGTTATAGTCTGGATAGACTCAACCTATACTAGTCAATGGAAAACTATCCAGGAGCAAATTAAACTCAATTCTTTTAAGTTTATTAAAGATGGTAAATTTGAAATATGTAATAATATTTTCATCTGGTTAACAAAATTTACCTTAGAAGGAAATTCATTTCAATCTTTAGAGTATGCATATATGAAATTAATTCTTAAAACGGTTAAGAAATATGTTTTTACAACTCCATTAATATCAAAATGGAAATGTATGTGTTTTCATATTGCACATTGATCTAGATTTAAGGAAACTCAGAACAATGTTAAAATGAATTTACTAAAAAGGAATGGATTAGTATTATGGTGTGATTGCTTTGAAAAAAGAAAAGCTATGTCCCCACAATATTTAATGAAAGAATATAAGTTGGCCTAATCTGCTAACCAGTTAATGTTATCCATCATTAAGAAATTAAATGAATTTGTGGATAATACGAGTGAAGAGGAACAGAACATTATTCCCTCATTATATGAATAGATGAATGCTGTTATCAAAGGTCAACTGACATACAAGGGAAGCTTGTCCAAGCTATATAAGTTAATTATAAATAATAATAATAATAATTTTGATGCAAAATTATTCTAGTACTTTTTATATAGTGGTGGAATGAGTCACTCAATAGATGATAAGAATAAAGCTTTGATACTTTAATCAGTTAAACTGCTTCAAGTTTATACTTGAAAGTTATTATGTAGAAATATATACCCAGAATGTTTTTTTACTCCATATAAAATCACTACATTTAGTAAAATGACTTCTTCAGTTTGTTGGAGAAGTAGTAAAGATGTAAAAGCTGATAGGACACATGTTTATGGATTGTGAAAATTTAAATGTATATTGGAAAGAGATAACTATGTTTTTTAGGTGTTATGGTCTGATAGTTATTTTTTAACTAGATCAGTAATAGTAATGAATGTTCCACTTCCTGTATCTGTAAAAGCCAAACAGCAAAGACTCTTTTGGGCTTTCTTGGCAGTGGACAGAAAAGTCATTGCAAAAAATTAAAACTGAACTAAGTTCCTACATTCAAATAATTTTTAAATTTAACAAAATACTATGTAAAACTAAAAAAGAAATTATCAGAATAAGCTCTATAAATCATAGTAAGACATTTAGTTTTTGGGATAGCCTTGAAATGTTTCTATTGAAATACCAATATTCTTAATGTGTTAATAGTATAATATTACCTTGATAATTCAGTGTATTCCTATCTTTGTATTATAATAATATGTGAAGTTGAATTTCTTCTTTTCTGTGTATATATGTTAAATTAATACAAATTGTATTTAAAATATTTTTAGAGGAGTGTAGAAGAAGCTTGGAATATAAAGGCATAAAGATTTACATGGATATTATTTCTATAAATCTGACTATCAAACTGCTTGACAATGTTGTCCTTCTAATAAAAGGCAATGGATAATCAGTTTACAACTAAATCTTATAAACTTCTCTCTAAACTACTAACTACATATGTTTAACAAACTACATCAGAACAAACAAGGAAAATCCATCCATCCACCTACAACCCTTTTTCTCATTTTTTGCACATGGGGTCAGGGTGTGACTTCACCAGTGATAGTCATCTAGAAAATAAAGTGAGTTATAAGCTCATAAGCATCATAGTCAAACAACTGATATCCTTATCCATCCTCCTATCCTTAAAAGAAAAAAATGGATTATCACAGGGAAGAGAAAAGTCAGAAGCAAAACCTTGTAACTCTTCTGCATGATGGCCCAAACATCATCACATATCCCACTGCAGTTCTCACTGATAAGCAGAATAATGTTGGGATGACAAATGGGATAAATTCTGAGGGAAGCTTATGGTTGCGAGTTTGCAAATGATGGGAGAAGATACAGTACAAAAAAACAGAACATATGAAAGGCATGCAATCTACAACAGCATGCATGTAACAAAAAAGTGATACAAAGGTTAAGAAGCATGAGCAAAATGTTCTTTCATACAAAGAAACAAATGTGGCATTATACTTGAAAAGGCATCAATCCCTGCATGTATGTCCTCTCTATTATAAATTATCACATTTGCAAAAACTTGTTTCCAACTACTGGTTTTGCAGCTTGATGTTACCTACAAAAGAAATTAATAATTTCCATTGCTTGGCCCTGTGGTACAGAAGGATGTAGCCCTTACTGTGATCCAAGTGACTCAGGTTCAAGTTGAAGTCAAGCAGAGAGTAGTAAGAGTGAAGGGGTAGGGCCCATTAACTTATCCCAGGGAGAAAGAAGGGTTTTACATGCATTTAGTGGAATAATGAGCAGTATGATTTCCATGATGGTGATGGGGGGACTACTGTTCTTGTTATGGAGAGGGACAGGGCTGCTTGGAAGGAACGCCCATTGTGGAAGTGAGAAGGATATCTCTTGCCATCTGTCCACTGCATATTCCCCTCTCCCTTGGCACTTCATTGTACATGCATGGTCAGAGCTAGGTATAAAAACAAGAAAACTTCAAACCATCCCTGATGGCTGCCTCAATGGCAACCTCTCATTCCCAGCTCTTCCCAGGACAGGTATAGGGAACAAATAGGCTGATTATATGAGAGTGGGTCTGATAGTTGGCAGGCACAGGGGGGTAAGAACTAAAAAAAAGTTACTTGCTTCCTTTTCTGGCTTCAGATACATATTAAGTAGGTAAGTTTTACCATTTTTAAATTACTTCACAATGGAAACAACTAGCCCAGTAATGCATACTTCTGGAACAAGCATAAAGAAAAATATGTCTGCAGTACTCAAGCTCACTACCCTTGGGTCATTAAAGGACCATTTCAAATAATGATTAAGTAAGACAGCTTTTCATCCTTTTATTTTTCATTTCTATTAGAACAGGGTGTGCGTACTATTACACTGTATAAGAGGGTGAAAATTTTCTAACCACATTAACTTTAATTTGAAAAGAAACAAATGAAGTTCATCCATGCCCATTAAATTAATAAGTATAATATTATAAAGAAGACTTGCCTCGTATGTCCCTTGTGGTTTTGCAACAATGGTAGTCCCGTCTCCAAAGATGGTTTCACAAGTGCCATCTTCACAGTTCATTAAGACAGATGCAAATTCTATGCACTCAATGCAAACATGTTTAATTTTTCTTTTCACTTTCATTGGTGTTTCACCTACAAGAAAGAACAAAATAAAAAAAAAATTATCTGCACCATTAAGAGGGTATTCCATAAAACAAATTATATAGCAGCTATTCAAGCAGTCAATCACATCACTAGAAAGCAAAATTTCTACCACTGGTCTGAAACATACTTAAAAAATTCAGGTGAATTACAATTACAAGAATGGTGGGAACTCCAGAAAATTACATATAAAAACAAATTAACAAACCTGTAACACTGAATCCTAGAGAGTTAAGACCCCCCCCCATTAATTTTAATTGTTGATACCTATACTCTTTTTAAAAAACTTGTATCACAAATTGCCAGAAAGTTCATAAAAGCCATAGTATCAGGGTGACAAGGTCAATTTCAGCATTTTAGTCAGTACGCAACAGAAAATTAGTCCTCATGTACACGTAAATATTCCACCAAAACATCTCAAGTAAAACATTTTCATGCAAGGAGACATATGAATAAGTGTTAGTATACATCAGAATTATTTTTTAAAAAGAAACCAGTGTTTGCCAATAAGAAAACTCAGGCAACTGGCAAACTGGAAAGATTCATAGACTAACAGCAATATTCTGATAAAAAATAAAAAATATATATTAAAGTAATTTAAAATATTAATGGTGCTTTGGCCTAACCTGCCTTCACAGTAAATGATGCAAAGAAAATCAGATGATGAAATGATGAAAGAAAGTCAAAATAACTAATAACCATGTAAAGCCAATTAGTCAGTTATCTACTCTCACATAAGGCTCATAGGTCTGCATGTTATTATTACTTCATCAATTTTCTGAAACATAATATAAGGAGGGTAAATGAAGCATGTTACACCTGTAGAAAGAAGGCAGAATTAATGTAGTATACATATATTTTTTGCATGCATCTTAATAAAAAGCTAAAAACGAAAGAACAAAAGAAAAGAAAAATGACCTGCTTTATACAGTGATCATTAGCCTACACAAAAACATAGATTTTGATGTGAGATGAGGGCTACTTGACTCTCGTAGTCTGCCATTTTTCATTGAGTTTATAAGCCACTATCTGTACTTAAACACTGACTCAGTTTCCTCAATATTTTAAAAAATATCTCACATCTGGCATGCATTCTTGGGTTTTATCATGTTTTTCACACTACCACTCTTTCTGTGAAAAATGTTCATACTGTAGCTCTCTTGAAATGTTCATGTTGTAAAACAAGTTTCACCCTTTAGCTCTTATGCATTTCTTTCTTTTTTACATATATTCACATGGACTCTGTGGGTCACCTCCTCAAAGTATTTAAGTGCTTCTGATACACATCCTTCTGTCCTTGCTTCTTATGATTATGCATGCATTCAATGAACTATTCTTGTTGCCCTCTTCTAAAATGCCTCTTGCTTACATGCCCTGGAAAATGTGAGTTCTGCAGAACAACACATACAACCTTAGGGGTCTGGAAAGAGGGATACAGTTACTTGTTTTCTATTGATGATACTTTTTCCTTTGCATGTCAGTATGCTAACAGCATGTCTCAATGTTTTCTCAAATTTCAGGCATACCTTTAATTTATGTAATATACATATACATCTACTTCAAGTTATCTTTACTATAATTGTTATTACTGCTTCCTCTAGAGCTTTGTACTTCTTATCCAAGTTTCTGCTTCCCAGATCCACTATTTTGCCTTTTTGTTTTTTTTTTTTTTTGCAAAGACCATTCCACCAATACTGCCAAGGTTATTTGTATCCTTTCTACTCGCTCATCATCCTCAAATTTAATATATATCTTTGTGTCATCAGCAAAAAGACACACTTTTCATCCCAGGCTTTTCACAATATCACTTGAATAATAAGTGAAAAAGATTAGCCCCGGCAATGTCCACTAAGGCAACCCACAGATAACCATTGTTATATCTAAATGTACTCTACTACTAATCATACCTCTCAACTTCTTAAAATAAGAAATCTGGACAAAGCCATAAATAAATGTGAGACAAAGGCCCAAAAATAGGGACATTTTTAAAATATTAGAAAGTTGATAGAATAATTTTTTTTTTCATTAGCATGAATTTTTCTGAAGGGTATGAAGTCTGAAACTCAATGTCTGTCATTATTTTCTACTGTCAATATTTAATGATTTGCCACTAATTTGCCAGAAAAAACACAATTTTATGAAAAACGGACCAAGCATATGAGGCAAAAATCTGGACATTCTGTGGAAATCTGTACAGTTGAGAGGTATGCTACTAATCATTTTCTGTGTCCAGTTTCATAGCCTTTGAATTAAAATGAACACAGTTAACTGGTTTCCCATAAAATTATTTTGTTAATACAAAAATAACTTAAACCAATTTTGCCATTGTAGGCATCTACAAGAAGTACTGATCTGATAATCAAACCCTTCAAGCTAAGATCCAACACATTCTCCAAAAGATTACTCCCTCACACTCTTACATTACTATTAAAAATGCTTGCATTCAAACTGGAAAACATTCTAAATCAGTTGCATTTTGTGGCGGAGAGCTCTATAGTAACAAATTTAATATACAAGAAACAAAAATGAGCAAGAAAGAGAGTTTAGTTATGTGAGGAATCCATCATAAAAGGAGATGTTTGATACCATTTGGCTTCATCTCTTAAGTCATATATGAAATAGACCTTGCCAAGCAGGCATCTGATAGCTCATATTTATCCAAAAGTATCCCTTTCCTGCAGGTACTCATTTTCTGCATGAGATGTCCTTTACCCTATCTGGGAATCTGAATTAAGAATGCATCTACAGAACTCAGTTCTTTTGCAGCATTACCCCAGTAATTGGCCCACATCAATTTATAAGCATGATATTACCAGGATTTTAAACAATACAAATGGTCTACTTTTGTAAAGGTCTGTCACTGCTATTACTTGTTGCATCAGATGGCATATAGAGAAGATGCCAGTCCCTTGACACATAATGCATTGCAAATCTGTGTCATACCAGACTAGTACTCTGCATACTACTTGAATGTCACTGCTTAGAATTAATATTGAGAATGTGCCTTTTTACAACCATTTTCATTCTTAGACCTTTGATCTGTACACAAGACTTGAGAGACTGTATAACTACCTCAAAACCCACACAAGTACACTACCAATATATTACAGTAAGGCAGAAGGACAGTACAACACAAGAGAAACTTAAGGAGCCTAACAGCAAGAAAAGGCAATAAAAAGAGGGGGCCCCTTTTGAAGAGCCAGAGATGGATTTAAATATCTACATTTAAGGCGAATTCATGACAGTCATCCCAGAACTGTACTATATTACTTCCACCACTCATCTATCTCTCTCTCTCTCTCTATTTGGGTAGAACTGCATTTAAAGTTAGGTTATAGATTCTGGCCATCATATTTTGGATAACTGGATAAGTACTGCAGCAAAACTTTTCTCTCCCTCTCTCTCTCTCATTTGGGTAGAATTGCATTTAAAGTTAGGTAGAGATTCTGGCCATCATATTTTGAATAACTGGATAATTGCTGCAGCAAAACTTTTCCCCATCCTATATTTTCACTCATGTTTATAATGACTAAAGTGCAAGCAGAGAGTCAGATTACAATCTCATGGTCATCAGCTTCTAAAGGTCACCAAAAGTACTATATAAGCAGCAGGATATGAATCAAAATTGCAGTCGAATAACCTCTTGAAAAGGCTTGTTACTGTGTCATAACAAAATGAAAAACAGTAAACCAGTCAGAATAAGTCGTAGGAGGAAATGAAACAAAAATGCTAATCACACTTCCTGTTGACTTTAGCCCAGAAAATGTGTGCCAATTTATTTTTGTAGGGTCTACAAACGGCAAAGGTTTCTACAGCTTTAGAAAATGGGGATAAAAAGGCTAAACATACACTTATATAAGGTACTTACTATAATATTAAACCTTTGAAGAGATGCCCCCCCTACCCCCGCACGTGAAAGCTGGGGATCTTTGCTCCCACATTGAAAACTGTAATTGTTTGTGTTTGCTGAAACATTTTTGTTCAACTACAGAGATGTTAACAAGTAAAAAGTAAGTGCTTGTAAAAGTCAACTTAGTTTTTTTTGTTGATGTTGCAGTCAGCAAATCTTTTGCCAAGAAAGACACTTTCACTGAATTGTCATATTTCCTTATATGCAGCTTGCTCTTCTGGATTGGTAAAAGCTTATCTCCAGCAGGAAAAGTCTATTTTCTTACTAGTTGTGAGGGTAAAAGTTCTGACCTGTTTTCATCAATTCTAAATGAATCCACAAAGAGGCCCATGACCTCAATTGAAAACACAATAATTTCTTGTGCATTATCTTTTAGGCCTCCATCCTCTCCCTTGACCACTGAGTCTTGCTTCTCATGAAAGTCAGGTCCATTTAATACCATCCTTGTAACTGCTTTAGGGAAAGCTGTGAACAGAGATGTGAACCAAGGGAGACTGGACTTCATTTTGGGGGGTCGAGGAGAGTCTAGAGTTTCTTTCAGTACTCCTCATTTTAGCTGGAAAGTCCATAAAAATGTCTGTTTCAACAAGCCCTCACCTGAAATGGACTGAAAGGGATAAATTCATTTGTTATGGTCATGCTCTAGTGTTTCATGAGAATATGCAGTGCACGCCCATCCTCCCCCAGTAGGTTCTCTTGTTTAAGACAGAATCAACACCCCACTCCCTCAGGATGATTAAGCTATCCTTAGCGCTTATCCCTCTTTGTCTGGCTACTTGAGAACATAAGCCATTAATCAAACTCAGGTTGGCTGTGTCATAATCAGAAGCTGCATCTCTTTCTGTCATGCAGCCACTCTACTGTCAATAGTTTCTTTCATTAGGCATAGATAAGACTGCAGCTCTGTAACAGAATAAGCTGCAAAAAAGCATATTTGTAAACATAAGGAGAGAAGCCGCAATCAATAAGCATAACATCAAAGCTTTCCTGCATATCAGGTTCATAGGTGTATACTAGGATAATGACCACTATGGTCTTTCTAAGTGTCTGAAGGTCTCCTATGTCTTTGCTGATCATTTCTATGATAAGTCTTTCCATGGTTTTGCATGTAAGACTAGTCAGAATAATGGGTCTGTAGTTTCTCACATCTGTTGATGGTCCGCCCTTATGAAGAATGATGACCGTTGCAGTCCCCAATTCTTGTGGCATAAAGCCTTTTTTAAGACTATAGTTAAATAATAACTCCAGTGGCCCTGATAGATCATATTTTACCCTTTTCAGGAGACATCCCAGGATATTATTAGGGCCCACTGAGGTTGTGTTATCAGCCTTAGCGAATGCAGCTAAGACTTCCTCTCTATGTATAGTTTGAGGGGTTATGTTTGAAGGTATTTTTGGGAGGTGGCTGGGGGTGAGTTGGGGGTAAAGTTGGAACTGATTTTGTCAGCCAGCAGATTTTCTATATAACATGGCTCAGTGAATGTGGCTGCGTTAACCACCAGTTCAACACACTGAGGCTTCTGACATAGCTGAAGAAGGCCTTATTGTTGTCTTTTGCCTGGGAAGTTCTCTTGACCTCAAAATTTGCTTTATTGGGCTTAATTAGCCCTCTTAGCTCCCTAATTATTTTGATAAGAGAGTTCTTATTGTTATTGGAGTTACATTTCCTGATTTTAGCCATGATTTTTTCCTTTTGTTGTATAACCTGTTTAATTTGGATGCCACCAGGGTGGTTTGTTTTTGCAGTTAGTTTCAGGCTTATGCCTTGTAGGTACAGCAGCCTCTAAGCAGCCACTGACATGGTTGCACAGAGTTTTTCTGTGTACAATTCTGCATAGGCTGCTGCATTCTCTGGGTTTAGAGGGGAATTGAAGTTTGACAAACTATTGCTTAATGAAAGGTAATTTGCCTTGGAATAGTTCCTAACTGTTACTGGATTTACTGGGGTTACCAAGCTCACTTTGATTTCAAAGAAGATAGATTTATAGTCAGGCCTTACCAGGGAGGATGTGACACTGGGGGTGTTGCAGCGTTCTTCCATTTTTGTATCGACATGAGAGTGAGATCCATTATGTTGGAACCTCTAGTGAGTGTATGCACTACCTGGTTAAGGGTGTTTGTATTTACAAAGTCCAGGAATCTCTGTATCTGCAGATTTGGCATTGTTCAGGATTCCTAGTCTACAGAAGGGTAATTAAAGTCCCCTTGAGTAAATCATTAGGTTGGATGGCAAAGTGTCTCCAGTATGTTTAACTATGAGCTATGAGTTTTGTGGGACATACAGGGTGACCTGCAGCTTGCTAGGATATGATATGGGATTTTCTCTATGGTGATCTACACGTGAATAAATTCTAGCTTATCATCCTTTTTAACCAACCTTGAGGTATGCTTGTTATTGATGTATATTGAGACATCTCCGCCTTTAGTCCCTATCTGTGCAGCTATTGATCTTAAAGTGGGGAAAGTACTGAAACCTTGCACTGTCAGGGTACTGTCTGCAGCTTTAAACCATCTTGGTAACCACACAGATGTCTGTATTCTCCAAGGTGAGGAAAGCTTGGAGGGAGTTTAGCTTTTTGTTTAGGCTTCTGGCATTGAGCAGTAGTACCACCTTGAGGTTCAGTTGAGTTGATTTTGCTATATCAGTAGGTTTGTAAATATGGCATTACCTAAAAAAAAAAAAAAAAGATTATTTGGGGGGAGGATACGTTTTCAAAGTATTTAAAAGACTAGAGTGGACAAGTGCAGACAAATATTGGAACCCCTTAGAATGACACCAGAAATTCAGCAAATTGTTAAAATCAGTCACCTTTTGTTGGTATTGTGGGATCATCCTTGGTGAAGGTAATATGCTGCTCAGTGCTAGGCTCATACCAGCCCCAGACACATAGTCAGAGAGAGCTTTAATGTCTTTCTTCATATTGTCTAGGGAGGTACGTCTCAGGTCATTTTCCCCTACATGGACTATGATATAGAGTCATACTAGTACCTGCAGTGTAGTGACTTGAGTGCATGTGTTATTTGGTGGATCCTGGCTCCATATAGGCAATTAACTGTTATCGTCTCCTTGTTCAACCTGGTTAAAGGGGCATCAGTATGTCTTAGAATGGAGTTCCCTATGACTAGACTCCTGGGCCATGTGTTTCCTTGCTCTGTTGGCTTTGTATTTGGGGCTCCACTGACCGAGGCTCTGTGTATTGTGTTAGGTGTTGCTTTTGTTGAATGCTTTTGGTTTTGCTGAAGATAAATTTGTTGATGGGTGTTCTAGGAGGTCTATTTTTATTAGGTGACTGCATGTAAGTGCCTCAGCATATGTTGGTCTATGCGTCTGTTGTGTGTGTTGTGTGCTATGTGTGGGAAGTGCTGTGTGCATTATTTCAACAACCTGATGTGCGCTTCTGTGCAATAGCTTAGCCTCCAGTGATATTGTGTATGTACACCTCTCATATACTGTATCGGTTACTTTAAGGATTAAGTGGTTATCAGTAAATATGAGACAATTGGTACATTGCTTTAAGATACCCATATCCACCAGGCTGGCTACAGAAAAATTACTAATTTGTATGTCCATATTGTCCAGATCCTTAATTAGTGAACTACAAGGGTGTGGAATACAGTGGTTAACAGAACGCTAGTGAGGGCGAGAACCAGAAAAATGTAAAACTAAACTAAACTAAAAATAAATAAATAAATAAATAAAAAGGAACACTTAGAACGATAAAGTCACTGTAACATCATGAAGTTTATTAAACAAGCAACTAAGCACTTTTGTCCATATCTTTTAGACTTCATCAGAGTCGCTTTACACAATAAAATACTCACCATATGTAAACCCTTCCACCAATCACAGTGCAAGCTAATTAATTATTTAATTATTATTTTAAGTGCTAATTTAAATATTAAAGTTAAAATGTGCTTTTAATCTATAAATCATCTTTGTTACAAACATTCAACACTAAGAACCTGTAATATTGTGTAATAATGTAACTTCAGAAATTATTACTTGAGAATGGTTAGACCTAGGGGGACTTGTAAGGGGAAAAAGAAAGGCCAGAAGACAGTAACTCATGCAAATACTCAAGAACCAGAGGCAGCCAGGTCTGAATAGAGTTCTGGACTAGCATCACCTAGAAAATCATTTCCACTTACACATATATGACTTTCTAGTAGCTGTGTTTTTTTCACCTCTTTTAGTGCCTGCTGCAACTCCTCAGGAAAAAAAAACCTGTGGCTAAAAGTTATCAAAATTATATCATCCAGGCAGTTAGGGGAAGAGTTTCCAAGCTGAAGTGTATCAAATAATTTCTGTCTTGCGTGAGCATATTCAGTCTGTGAGAAAGCCTATGGTAATTGCCTTCAGCTAGATTGAAAAAAATGGAGAAAGTACAGTTGCACAAGTCCTACTTACCTGTAGCAGCAGGTGTTTGAATTCTTCAGTGCCTCAGTGGCAGTTTGGTTTATCTGCCAAGGTAACCCAGTACTGGTCAGTTCTTAAAAGCTCAGACGCCTTTCCCTCTCTCTCTCTCTCTGTGAAAGACAACTGGCTGAGCATATTCTGCGAGGGAATCCTTCAGCTGTAACAGGAAGTGAGTGTTCAGGCTTTTCTAATTTCCATAAAGAAGAAGATGAAAGTATCTTAAGCCAATCACAATACCATATATAAAAAATAAATCTAACAACGGCTGACTCAAAAAAATTTAAACCCATCTCAACTATGCATACTCTGGGGGATAGTGGGTGGGTGCTGCACTGAGGCAGTGAGGAATTCGAACATCTACTATTACAGGTAAGTAGGACTTACGTAACTGTACTAGGTTTGTTACTTCCACTGCCTCAGTGGCATTTGGGGTAGATTTCCAAAGCTTTTCCTAACTGGGATGTGGAAAGAAAAGGATCCAGAAGCCCCTGGAGAATGATCCTAGCAAAGCCTGCTATGGACCTTGAAAAGGAATCCAGTTTCTAGTGCTTTGTGAACATATGAACAGAAGACCAGGTTGCTACCTGCAGAATGCTTCTAGCATTCATCCCTTCCTAATATGGCATCAAAGAGGATAAGGCCCTGTTGAGTGAGCTTTAATTTTACCTGGAAGAGATTTACCATGGTGGGAGTAAGCAAGGATAATAGTGGAAGACAGCCATCATGCAATAGTTTGCTTAGAGACATGTCGACTTTTCTTAGCCCCTATATAGGAGACTAACAGCTGTTCAGCTTTCCTAAAGGGCTTTGTTCTGTCAGGGTAGTACCTGAGCTGCCTATGTACATCCAAAGTATATAGAATCTTTTCTCCCTTGTTTTATGGAACAGGATAGAACACTCAGAGATTAGTAGCTTGATTCAAGATATATTCAGAAACAACTTTAGGCATGAATGATAGAAGAAAGAGTGCAAAACACAACTTGTTCCCTACAGTTGGATCAATTATTGGAAGACCCAGGATGCAGTTTCCATTTGTGATGGATCTATACATGTCCTGCTTAGCTTATCTGCAATCATGACAGAGTCAAACTGAGGTGAGTTGCAATCTTCCAATCAGCAAGTCTGGAAAGAGGGTAAGATCTGATACCTCAATGATTTCTTTATGTAGCACATCACTTTGGTGTTGTTTGTGCAAACAGAGGTCCTGGGAAACGCAGATGATTAAAGCTTTTAAAGCATTCATCATTGCCATAATTTCACTGACATTTATTTGCTTCTGCCTGCCTTGTTGGTTCCACAGAATTTACACATTCATACCTTTGGAAACAGTCTTCCATGTCAGATCTGTTGAAACTATAGTGACAGATTGGAGAGGAGTCACAAGGGAAAATGACTGCAAGAGATCTGGCCTATCCAACAGAGAACCTCCCTCCCTACAAACTCCAAAACAGGTTTCTGAAAATATAGAGGGTGAAGATGCTGAGTCTAGACTGATCTGAGGTACCACTGGCTTTTCTCATGTGGAGTCAGGCCAGGGGAAGCATGAGAATCATAGATGTCATGTACCCCAAATTCCAAGAAATTCCTTTGCAGATATCTGTC
Source organism: Protopterus annectens (assembly GCF_019279795.1). Lineage (NCBI taxonomy): Eukaryota > Metazoa > Chordata > Ceratodontiformes > Protopteridae > Protopterus > Protopterus annectens. Next base: position 1,695,475,147 of record NC_056735.1, read on the forward strand.
TTTAATTGGAGAAACTCAGGAAGAACAGATAGAAAATGTCTACTTTGTCTGGAGGAAGAAAAGCTCTTCCCAATACAGAATCTAACAGACATCCCAAAAAAACAATTTTACGAGAAGGGATTTGAGAAGATTTCTGCAAATTGATTTGAAAACCCAGAGTGAACAGAAGAATTTGAACAGTTGATAAAGACTTCTTACAAATAAATATGGAAGAATGCAAATGTCTTGAAGTGTGCAATAAGTAATTACTGGAGCTAGACTCTTTGCAAATATCCTTGGTGTAGTGGAAACTCCATAGGGTAAGACAGAGAACTAATAATGTCAGCCAGATGCAGAAAATGTTAAGGAATATCAGAACTGCTTGCAAATGGGAATGTAATGATAGGCAACCTTTGGGTCTAGCTTTACCATAAAAGCTAATAAAGGGAGTAGAGGCAAATTGGTCTGAAAGGATAACATTTTAAACTTTTGAATCTTGGTAAAAAGATTTAGAAAAGAAAGGAATAGCACACACCTCCAATTTTCTTCTCTCTTTGGTATCAGAAAAATCCTTGAAAAAAAAGCATCTGCCCAACTGGCAGTTAGGCACTGGTTCTACAGCAGCATGCAAATTACTTTTATTCAGAAATAGAGGGAATAGGGAGACGTAGTTTACTGGCTAAGGAGGAGTCTCCTGGAAAGGAGAGAGAGAGATTCCCATTGCTAACCGTACCCCTCCTGAATTAACTTTTGAACTCATTTATCTGAAACAATCTGCTGCCATAAGGAAACATGAAGACTCACAGAAATGGAGAGATTGTCAGGGTGTGAGGGGAGGGCAGCCTGAACTGTAAAATAGTTATGGTGACTGGAAGAACTGTCCTTGATTCTTTGAGGTTTTCCCTTTTTTTGGAGCCTCCTTTCCATTGCTTTTTAAAATCCTGTATGACAGCATCTTGCTGCTTGAAATGCTATTTGAAAAAGGGAGCTGAGTAGGAAGGGAACTTTTTATTTGTCTAGAAAAAGAAGGATTGAAAATTTGTGTAACTCATTGAATCATCTTTCCCCTTTCATTACAAATTTTGAGCCCAGCAGCTGCAGAAAGCCAAACAGAAGTTCCTTGTCTAAAGGATATTTTAAATTTTAGCTTTAACATATTCAGGAAGATTTTAATAAGGAAGACGAGCAAATCTTCTCATGACTGACCCAGAAACAGCAGCTGTAGAAAGAAGTATCAGTAGCACCATATGTTCACTTTAAAACATGCTTAGTAATGTGAGACACAGATATTAAAGAGGCATTCAAAAATGTTTTTACCTCAGAAAAAAGGAAGGTTAAGAATTAAATTCTGCATAGTCTTAAAAGATAAAAGTAAATACTTTAGTATGTGAGCTTAGCATTTTAAAATTCTGAAAGTTAAAATACCAAAATACACTTTCTTTCTCTACTTGTCAAAAGCTTTCCCATCCTTGTCAGAAGGAATGGGGATAGCAGCAGTTTTTGATAGGAAAAACGCTGCTGGATCTGCTTTATGGTAAGAAAAAATATAACCAGTCATATTTCTTGGGGGCAGGAGGGTAACCGACAAATAAACTACAGGCAATGAGAAAAAAAAACATTCTCTAAAGCAAGAAAAGTGGAGGAATAGTAGCAGATGTAGGCATATCCAAGTGTAACAATTCACAATACATTTTCTGTCAAACTGGAATTTCAAGAAGGAAATTTGAAACAATGCTTTCCTCAGAATTAGAATATTCAGATTGAGAAGAAATTCCTGAAGTACAACCATACATATGCAATGTTTGCTGTTCTATCTAATAATTCCATTCTGAAAGAGAGAGAACTCATTTTCCTTTCTTGCCCGAAGATGTACTTGGCAAGGAAAAGGCAGAAATGAGTTCTTTAGGAAATTCTAGCAAATCATATTTGTCCATTGAAATAGAAACAGGGAGAAGGCAAGATTTTCTCACAATGTTCTCTTTTCCTGAGAAACTCTCTGGAAGAAGATCGACATCAACTCATCATAGAGCCAGGGTTCCTTTCCCAGCTGAGTAAAGGACCTTTACCTGCCCCTTTCTCCTGATACTGACAAGAGTGTTTCTCCCTTACCCAACAAATGCATTCCTACAGCTGCAGTGGAAGTGGCTATCCCTTGTTTGTGTCAATGATCATCCCTGTTGGTTGTACAACCCTCCTTTTCAATTGTCTCCTCTTTGTAAGATTTCTCCTTCACCAATGTGCCCCTCCTCTCATTATAATAGCACACACACTGCCAGGCTCATTTGACTTCTCCAGGTGCCTACCCTAACCCTCTTACCTTCCTCTTACTTCTCCATAGGTGCTAAACCAAAGGGACCAGGGGGAATAAAAAGAGGAATGGTCTGAGGAGCCAAGAGCAGTCAAAGCAGAGTCACCTGCCAGTGGCTAAAGCACAGTAGGAGCCATTCTGGGACCTAAAGTCTGTACGACAGCTTTGTTTTTCTTGCAGATCGGGGAAGGTAAAACTGCAGAGACTAGTAGCTTCTCCATAGGTTAAGGCAAAATAAGACCCTGCCCTGCCTGAATGAGTTGGTAAAAGTAAAGTAGAGATGCGCAAACCACTGAGAGTCCCCCAGAAATACAATATATTTCCCTCAAACCACAAACTTACAAAATGTGTGGGAAAATTCTGTCAAAAATAGATTTTCTATGCAAAAAGTTCACACGAGCATTTACACACAAACTTCCTTACACATGCAGCAGCAGTCTCAAGAAACATTTAGTTTCCTCACGCACAACATTTTAGTCAAAAAACACAAGTTGTCCACAGGAAAAAAAAAACACATTTTAGTGAAAGTTTTCCCCAGATGGGACTTATGTGCTCAGCCTTGATGGATCAATAGGATTTTTAATAACAAAAATTACACAGGAAGCTTTAACAGACACTGAAACATGGCTTTGTAACTCACAACTCATGCTCAACCCTTAGAAAAACTACTTTTGTCCCCAAATCCCTCTCCAATGAAAAACAAAATTTAAAGTTCTCTCTCTTTATAATTCAACTACTGAAGTCACTTCTCATAGCAAATTATTAGGTATGATAGTGGATGATAATCTTAAATTTGACCTGCATATACAAAATTGCATAAGAAAAACTTAGCAAAAACTAGAGATGCTTCATAGAGCCAAAAACTTTCTCACTGGTACTAAAGTTACAATTGCCACTAGTTATCTCTTCCCACACTTCTTTATGGTGCTCCCCATCCTTAATAACCTTGGACATCACAAAAATCAAAACTTGACCAATGCTATAACAAAGTTACTAAATTTGCAGTAAATTTCCTTTCAGAATCCACAACTATATAGCACTAAAAAGCCTAATCTGGTTAAAACTACCCCATCAGCCAACACATACACAATTTCTTACCACTTAATTATCCAGAATCCATCTGCTTGTCCAGCACTAAACAACATTCTACACAACTGTGTTCTCAGTCAGTCGTTACGATCCAGTGATCAAAAACTGATGTTTGTCCACAAACCTATCAAATCTGCTGGGCATTGTCTGTACTTGTACCATGTGACTAAGGCCTAGAACTCCTTATCTCTATTCATCAGGTCACTACATTCCCTCCCATCCTTCAAAACCATTCTGAAAGACTTTCTAGCCGAAAGCTGGTTCTGTTCTTGTTCAACACCAGAAAGAAAATATATCCCTAAATGTGAACAAATACCTATTCCTACCTTAAATCTCCTTATTCTCACTTCCTTATGTCAATTTATTTCCCTCCCCTGGCTTTATTTCTAAATATACCATAAGCCGGTTTGTTTCTTACTTTATATTGCAGTTCCTGTTTGTATTATACTAAATTACGTTTAGTTTCTCTATAAAGTGGCTAAAATTCCTGTAACTATTAAAAAATTGTCACATAACTTGCATCTGTTCTTAACCATTGTTTTCATATTACGTCTAATTTGGCATAATTACTTAAACTGTAGCTGTTTTTGTATAATTTTTAAAGACTGCAAAATTATTGTTCTTAAAATGTTTTATAATACTTTGGAGCTCTTCTCCTTGGGCTTCCAGTGAAAATAATCCCCTTCCCAGTCAGACTTTCCTGTTAATCAGATGTCAGTAAATAAATAAATAAATAATACATAGCCGACAAACAGTTTCTCAGAAGGAATGTACTTAAGTGGCAACAAAAAAGCTCTGGCTAAATTTGTTGCTCTGTCTTAATATTGGAGTTCCCCCTTAAGCTATTGATAGAATGTGTAGAAGGTGTCCTTACGATTTGGAAGCTGGCTGGTCACAGGGTAGGATCCAAATAGCTTAAGCTACTGCAACAGTGATCTAAATATTGAACATCTGATGATACAGCAGTGTAGGGTTGGGTGCAAAAAGGCCGTAAAAGAACATTATAACTGTATGAAACAGCTGTTGTACAGTTTATGTTAGTATAATTTCAAGCTTAATAAGATCAAATCCAAAATCAATGACAAGTCTGAAATACATAGATCATATTCTAATATTGGAAGGACTAACACATGATCCAGAAAAAAAACATCTGAGGAATTTCACAAATGGCAAGACCAGAAGAAACGCGGGTATTACAGAGGTTACTAAGAATGATGCAATATCTTGCAAAGTTTGTACCTAGTATGTCTGAGGAAACAAGCTGTTAGAGCAAGGCACAGCTGGAGAATGGAGCTTTGAACAATGGTTATAAGATGCTCAAGAAAATAACTGCAAATGCTCCATCATTAAACTACTATGACATTAATAAGCTAGTTGCTTTTCAAGTAGATGCTAGACAGAAGGATACAAAAGTTGAAGTCTTACAAGAGAATAGACCAGTTGCCAATGGGTCTAGAACATTTACAGATGCACAACAGATATAACAAAACAGAAAAGCAACCTCTGACAACAGTAGATGGAGGTGAGAAATTCCATGAATGTATCTACGGTAAAGAAGGTCAGATGAAAATAGACCACACAAACTTTTGCAAATCACATTGTAAGAGTCTCTGCATGGGGAAGTCTTGAAGTGTTTTTAGTGTAGTCACATCATTTTGTTCTCTGTCAAATATTATAGAAAAAAGTACATATTTTTATGTTTAAAGTAGGTTTTTGATCTAACATTTGGCACTAGTGATAATGTAGTTTGTCGTCTTTGAAACAATGGGGAAAAGTGAAAGGGGAGATTTTTTTCTGAGTGGCACATGGTGTGTGACAGGCACCAGGTGGGTAATGAGTCACAGCCCGGTGAACAAAGAAAATCAACAAGTGGTTATGAGGCAGATATGGAAAAAGCTGCAAGGGAAGCAGTTAGACAAAAGATGAGAGTTGTGCCTTGACTTTTGAATCTAAACAGCATTAGTGCTTGAAAGACGACTAATTAGTTACAAAATGAATCATATGACTGCATGATGCTATTTAGCAAAGTGTGGCTGATGTGCAAAATAATTACAAGGAACTAAGCTGCCAGGTAGTTTACACAAGAGAAATTTACAGTCGAGTGGTATCTTAGAAGGTGAAAAAGGTTTTGAATATTTGGTATTTTTATGAAAACCATGACAGCACAACAGACTCGATTTTCAAGATCACTGGGTATTAAATATGCTCAGATAATGGGCAAAATGTACATTGATACCCTATTGGGGAATGAATGTTCTTCAAAAGGGTATTACATATTGCCTAGTAAAAAAAAAAAAGTCTGCCATGGCTTGGCACTATATTAAGCTGCACAAAGCTAAAAAAACAAGCAGTCACCATTTTGTTTGCACATGCTAAACACAACTTTGCTGTTTAGCGAGCGTAAAATAAAAAAAAAGATACATTAAAAAAAATAATGAGACTCACTGCCTGTCATCATGCTATATGCTGCAGATTCATCTGGCTGTGAATGGTAATTATATTAATTAGGGCTCAACTCATTATTGTTTCTGAATAGTTCAATTTGCACAACAAGAACACCTGCGAATTACTGAACTCAAGTCTACTTGATGCTGTGCACATACCTGGGTCACTGCAGGCAGCACTATGCATTCACTGCAGGCCATGCCTTCAGAGGGAATCTGTAATTCAGCATATAACCATATGTACATGGAGTCACTGTAGAGCCTGTTTTCTTAATGACTTATACATGGATAAAGGACT